>NW_026862197.1:0-191740 GCF_026571515.1 Ruditapes philippinarum | reverse complement strand
CCTGAACAAGAAATGTCACTATATGTTCCTTTTCTTTTTAAATAGTGATACTGAATTTCCAAAACAAAATATACCCGGAGAGTCTATGTCTTTTAAAAAAGACAACCTGATAGGTTTGTTAATTCTCTTTTGGTAAGGGTCCAAAGATATGGTGTTTCTCCTAGGATGAGCATGGTAATTGTTATACAGTAGATAACAATTATAAACAGATATACAAAAATGTTGATAAAGTCTACCACTAGAAGATAATTCAATCTTGAAGTTTATTTTGAACGGTAAAAGCTTTATCACTGAGATTAAAAATATTGTAAACATTACCCCACCCACTTTTAAATCATTTAGTTGTAAAAAGGTGTTTACACAGACAAATACACAATTAAAGAATAAAGTAAGCAGAAGAATTATTAAATCACCCGATGCTATCTGAACTATATGAAATCCTGTTCTGTACTTCGCAAGATTAATCAATTATGACTCTATGAAACTTTAATAAATAATCTTCGAAAGGGATCCGTAATGTTAAAAATGACGTTTTTTTTTTAAGATTTATGTTTCAAGCAAAGTTTTTTGTTTAATACTATCTATTTTTATAATAAGTAAATTTGTTATTTATCAATGAGCCATTAAAAGGTCAACTTTTTGATATCAATAAAATAGCTTATGCGAAATTAGTCATTTAACGTGTTGTAGATTTTCAGCAAATATTTTCTTTTTTTTTAGAGCGCTCCCGGTTACAGGTATGTTAACTTTTTATCTTAAAACCAAATACGTATGGTCGGTTCTTTAAATAAAATGACTTCCGATTAGATTTCATTTGACCAAAATAATCTAAGGTACTTAAAAACACTATGATGTTAGTAGGAACAATTGGAATATGTTTTCTTGCTTCCCGCTAACGACATTTGTGAAAAATTATGAATGAATTGCTTTTACATTTTAACAAACTCACCAAATTGAATTTGACTATGATCGCAATTGTTTCACTCGTGATATATTATTTGAGTCATTCTGAATATAGAAATAGGATGGCACTTTTTATTCAGAAATCAGCATGACCGTCACATACGCGTAGTATCCTTATTGTGTTCCTAAAATAAATCTATAACTTACAATAGAAAAATGCATATTATCTGGATGAGCTGATTTCCCGATTTATTACATACTTAAATGAAATATTGATGAAATAAAATGCATATTTTCATTTCCTTATATTCACTGTAATTTTTTTTTCACCCACTTTTACATAATTTCCGTATTTAATGGTATCTTCTTCTAAATTCAGCCAATACACAAAATTAGTGAAATAGAGGCTCGGTTTCATTGAGCCTATTCATGGGCGGTAATAAAAAGTGCAAGTTACCGTCCACGCCCCCTAGCACCGGCTTAAGCAGTATTCAACACTTAACATGAACTGGTAAAATTTGAAATTTTAAAACTTCCGCAGATGTGTTCATATGGCAGTTATCATGGAACCTTCAATGTGACACTTCCGTGCCATTCCATGGAAAACGGCATATGGTCCGCAAGTAAAAAAAATGCTTGTGCCCTAAACGAGAAAAAAATGAGTGGAACTAAATAAAATGGAATTTCGAAAGGGGATCAGAGGATATAAATCCTACAGATAATAGGTAAAAAGATAAATTTAAAAGCAGGCCACATATCCGTAGAGCGACTTAACAGTATTCAAGTGAGGGATACTGGAACCACCAAGCAAGAAAATAAGCGAATAGAAAGAACTAAAATACCACAATATATATATAATAAGCACAATAATAATGTCGTGCTGAACGATCTATAAGAATCGGTAATATAACATCCCTGATTGAATGTACGTATGAAAATCTTTTGGATCGTAAGCTTAAAAAAGAGAAAAGTATATAATAAACAGAAAATTCGTTTTTTTTATATAATCGGGGATAATTTCATCGACGTGAATGAAAATAAATAAGTCGCTAGTGTTTATATCTTATGTATTGTGACACAATTCTGGAAACAAAGTGATCCCTCGGAACGAGAATGTAGTTTCGTTGATGAAAAATTAGTATCAAGTTATTTTCTTTTGTATAGCTTTTTCCAGTGCTCCAATTTTTAAAACCCATTTATTTATATCGAAAAGTGAGGTCTTCCCCGCGATGGTAGACGGCTAATATTGAGTTTTGATTATTAAATTTTTAAGATGTTACTCACTAAATCAAAGAAGTATTGCCTTTCTTTCAGATCTCTATGGTTATAAAGAAATCTTCCAATGCTTTGTAAGTTTTTAACCTATATTGTCTCATACAATAACAACAATAATAATATTATTGCTATAAATGATGATGATAATCATCATGATGATATCTAATATGAATCAAATGCTAAAGCACAGATGTTTTGGAATCAAATGATATAATTAACAGTCATGAATCATAAATGCCGCCAATTTTAGCGATATGATCAATTGTGTTTTCTTGATAATAAAAAAAACAACAAGGCAAGTGAGTTCAATAAACTTTGGACAAAATGTGGCATCTCGGAAGCATTAATCACAACAATTTACCTGAAAATTGCATACTCGGTTTTGATCTGTACCTGAGGGATAATAAAACAATGCAAGATATCTCACACCCCACAGAACTTACAAATAAGGACTCCCACGTACTGCTCTCTTCTTAAAGGATATTTCAAATATCACTTTTACTGACCAAACAATTTATTTTTAAGGTTGACTTTGAAAATGGACTACACAAAATGAATTGCATCACATTTTTACCTTTAAGTGGTCCCAAGGTAAGTTTTGCACATAATATTAAATCTTTGATGTGCTGTGTAAACACTAAACAATCAAAAAGTTGCACTTGTTTTTCCGTAGTGTTGTTTTATTTCTGATTACCGAAAGTCAGCTTATATTCATGACATGAAACATAACAACTTTTAAATAGGCTCGTTACGCTAATTTGACGCTAATATTGGCGTAATAATATATGTATATCCATGATATGTACGTAGCATGGTGAATTCACATTTTAAAAACCTTCGTTATGGAAATGTCGTAATTTGTTACGTCACATGTTATAATAATATCTTTCTGAAGTACTTGTTTCCTAAAAAATAACAGCTTGGTATAGTGCAATAGATTGAAACTAAATAATCAATCATTTTTTTGCGGTTCACAAAGCTGACACAATTTCAACTTGATGAATTTGTGTGCATTATTTTTCTACACGAAAGACTTGATAATCCATTAAACAAATCGAATTAAACTATTTTACGAAATTCTTTCAGATTATCTTAATAAATCCTGCAATTTTCTTCCTTACATAATTTCAAGAACTTATACTTATAAATAATTCATTAAGTATTATTTAATTTTGGTTTAAACTTTACTTTGGTTTTTGTCCGCTGAAACTTTTAATTATTACGCATTTGCATTTTCACAATATTTCAACTATAAAGTATTCTGCACTTATATTGTTTAAGATATTTTTGTGCACAGGAACAAATGATAAAAATGCCAAAACTACGTCTAAAACTCTTAGACAAGAAGGTAGGTCATAAATTATTTTGTCTTAAGTTTGAACTTTTATTTAAAGATATAAAAAAGTTAGATTCGAAGTAACACCAATGCCTAAAACATTGCACAAATGCACAATTAAGATGTACACCAGTTCAGTGTAATAACCTTAATAGTGCTTTGATAATTCCAGACAGTGAACATATTTTGAAAACGAATGTTTACCATTTTGAAAATTTTATGTTTACCTATAACATAAGATTTAGCCTTATGCTGCATAAACTTTTATTTCATTTATGTTCCCCTTTACTGATCTTAAAGGTTCAATACCATCTGCAATTTTTGACATCTGATGAAATCTGTTTCAGGATGAATGCACGTGTTCTGAGAAATTCTTAGATAAAGTGAAAGGTACTTTGGACGACGTTCAAGAATCAAAGGTATGCTCTTATTCATTATTGACTACTTTTAGTTGAACGATAATAGAGTGTCATATTGAAACTTAATGTTCAGCGGCATATCAAAACTTTTGAAAAATTTCTGTCTATAAATAAAAGCATACAAATAGACACATGACGTTTGTTTAGACATGTTTTACGTCAATAAAAAGTATAGAAACGAATGACTCTAGATGTTTTGTGACACGTAAGTGGCAGAAACATACGAGACCGCACACATATACATTGTATGTATATATGTGTGTGTAATTCGATTGAATTATCAGAACAATGCTTTATCCATTTTGTAGTTGACCTTTGATTATCTGGAATATGGATGATAAAATTTATGTCTTTGATTAGAAACAATATCTAAACATGTGATATGTTGCCTCTTCTGACAAAGACCAAACATACTTTGTCTTGAAATACTAGTTTTGACCGAAACTAAAATAGACTTTTTCTCTAACTGTTGTAAGAAAAATCTGGAAACAAAGTGATTCCTCGGAAGCTAAACTGTCTCAAGGGGGTTCATACCATGCGCGCGCATCCTCAAAATTCTGATACCACGAACACTTTTTCAACTAGTATTTTGAACAAAAACGAGTCATGTAAAGCAATCAGAATAGATTTGAATTTAATTTCTTTTGCAAAGAAGATGTCCTTACTTCTAGTTTTAATATTCCAAATGCATTGACACAAGTCTTCCCTTTCTCATCAGTATTTCGCGTTGAATGCGATTTTGATTCTAGATAGTGCGTCCACCCGGCGTTGAAATGTCACAGAAATTGTGAAATTTTTGATTAAACTGAAAGTTTAACACAGCTTGAAGTTAGTTCATTGTAGAACCTGTTTCATAAATAAAATTTCCAATCTTTGTTATTTTTCCTTGTACGAAAAATGTCTTAAAACGGACTTTTTACAGGAAATAGACATTATGATACTGCGTACACTCTCTCAAAATCCAGATACTGGTACACATTTATGTCTTATTGATTCTGCCTACACATTCTTCGAAGCAGTCAAAGTTCATGATGGGATCAAATGGATAACACTGGCGGCGATAAAAATAATATAATAAAAAGATAATTAAAATAAAGAGTAAGATTCAAATCCTGTGATAAAAAATGCTCCCTAAAAATGTTTAAATGTACATCCTAAAAAAGGTTTGAGTTTCATATTTTTCATTAAATTTGTTTATTTACTCATTTATTTAACACTCTATACTGAAAACATTTTTAGTACACTGCATAACTAACTTTTTAGAGTCAAATTTATAGGTCATTTAAGAATATAAATGTATGCCGATTATATCCAGACAACATCAAGGACGCAGTCGGCATGTGATCTTTGTAAAAGCATGTGTTTTTTTATGAGTATCATTACTTGACATATATATATACGAAGCGTCATACCTCTGAACGCAAGTTTGAATGCCTTTTTGGATAATGAGAATATTGCCCAAACATTTTGTATTAACGACCTCTTATTTAGTTCAGTCCTTTAATATGCACTAGCAAACCTTCGTGCACCTATAACTATTATTTATCAAAATAAACTATTCTAAACTCAAGTTGCTTATGAAGTTGTTGAATACCAATCTAATATAGTCTTTCTCTTTATTGCTTTTGTCCTACGCAAAATGCGCACGCACGGAATGCAACATCCGTTTCTATGGAAAATTCATATCGTAAAACGACCGTAATGCTCTTAGACAAACAAATTGTTAAAACTAGTATGATTAGAATCTTGTACAAAGTAAGGTGAGACAGTAAAAAATTCAGGGTGGTTAAAAAGGGAAATATATCCTGATTTTGATTGAACTGTGTTATAATATAACAGGGTATTGAGTAATATAATCTAGAAGGCCGTATGCCTACAAACATCTGAACAACATATCGTGCTTATATGTTTTACACAGAGCAAACAAAATCAAGATGTTTTTCCATTCTAACACGTCAAGAAAAACTATAGTTGGACTATATTGTTGGAATTATCGTTGTCCTGGTCTCAATGTTCTAATATTAACGTTGAATAATGGCTTTATTTAGTCGGTTTACACAAATCATTTTGAGAGTAACAAGTATTTGAAACATTGTTTGTGTTCTTATCAGACGGCGCGTGCACGCGCCGTCTAGTAGATATGCATTTGTCCGTATAGCGTAGACTTGATTTTGTGCATTTTTGTTTTGTTTCATCAAAATCACATTGTTTTCAAATTTTCTAATAAAAATAGCTTTTCTGATGTACAACATGTCACAGAGCTTTAATAGTGGGGCGGGAAATTGAGAAAATAGTGCAAATTGTGATACAAGCATGAAACTTTCAGGAAATCATCTTTAGACAATGTAGATTTCAAAAGTGAAGTGGGCCCAAAAATATCTCAGCTCATTCAAGATGGCCGCCATTTTCAAAATGGCCGCCATATAAATTTGAGTACATTCTAGTTCATTCATTCCAATTTGTTGTACAGACCTTTAACTCACGCCAAAAGCATGCATATAATTTCTCCTTTTCAAAAATTTAAATCTCACAAAATTTCTCTTTCATACTTCTTCCAAATCCAAGATGGCGTCCAATATGGCCGTCGATTTTGTGCAAAACTGTTATATCATTTTTATAGTATAATTTGTTGCACAAATTATGTTTATATGATAAAAAAAGTGTTTAAACATATCAGAGATAATCTAATTATATGTAAATCTCAATAAAAGTAAACATTTAAAAAGTTTTTGTCTAGATATCTTTAAAAAAAGATCAAGAAAAAATTCCATTTTTTTCATATTTTTCAAATTTGATTTTCTAAAGTAATGTACAAAGTTAAAAAGGTTACTTTATATCTTAAACTGTATTTGACATTCCATTAATATTATGTGTTTATTGTAAAGAATGTAAGAAAAGCATTAAATCTGTAGGTTTTATATTTTGTGAAAGTGGGTGGGGTAATTTTATATGATAATTGTGAAAGAAAAAACAACAGAAAATCTACATAGCTAAGTTCATTCTATTTCTTTGCCTTTTTACTTTTCTATGAATTCTTATGCAAATGTTCCAACTTAAAAAGTACTTTTTATTAGATGAAAGTATTTTTGTCTTCCTTCGGGCCATTTGGTGGGTGAGCAAGAAATTCACATACAAACATGTGTATACATTCAGTTATTAAATTTGGTTGCATGATAATTCTTGTTTCAATATATTTGATATCATATATTAATTGTTAATCGTAAAGACATATAAGAAGACAATAAATCAACTAAATCTGCTTAAAAATAGCAAACATGTACTTGAATGTAAGGTATAAAGGTAGTCTATAAACGCATATTTTTTACTCCTCCACAATTTTATATTTATAATATAAACATGGCTTAAAAGCCAACAAAATGTATGTGATGTGAAACATATATATCGATGGCTGAACGCAACACTGGTCTAACTTGATATTTACAAAATTTCGAGGAGGCTAGAAAAACTTCATTGATTCTATAAATTGGACATTTTTGTTATTATTTTTAGATTTTTATATTGATATAAGTTAAAATTTTAGGTAAAAGGAGTTTCATAAATTAATACTGTTAAATAAAAAAGATATTTGAAAAGATATTAGTTAGATCAGTTTTCCATGTATAAATCACCAAATTTCAATGATAAATTTTCAGCAAAACTGGTCTAACTTGACTTAGCCCTATGTTGCATTTACAAAAAGGATCAAAAAGGCCAAAAGAATAATCAGTAAGTGCTATGTTTGAAAAAAATAGGATGATATAATAGAAAAAAACTGTAACTATAACAATATTTTAGTATGTTTTTAAAAGAAAACAACTTTTCTAAGGAAACCGACAGTTTAATTTATACAAAATTGACAACTATTTGCATAACATACTAGAAATCAGACAATCTTAAAAGTCATTTGTTTTATCACATAAATATTCAAAAAAAATTTATTATAAAGTTTCAGTGTGGAATGAATGTTTTTTTAAAAGCATTATTCAATGTAACATTAAAATTGAAGCACATACTCATAACTGAAAAAAAGATGCATCATTTAAAACAATTCTAAAAATACAGGCAATTTTATTCAAAATGAACCTAATTTTTGTCTATTCGATCTTCATTTATATTTTCAAGTTTATTTATGTAGTCAGAACTTCAAGAAAAATGTTAACTTTAGGAACATTTTGCATAAACTAAGGTTATCTCTCCAAGTTGCCAAAGAAAAAAAACTTTTGCCTCTCTTTGTAATTAATCTTGGCATGGCACTTGTATATATAGCTTTGTCCACCTTCCTTTCTCATCATCCGTTATACTCAATTTTTTGTCAGATTTTTTAACATCATTTTTTTTCCATATTCATATTACAGTAATTCATTACATTTCTCTTTTATCTATCATCATTCTTACTTTTTTATCAAATATTTTCCCCATTTAATAACCATCTTCAATATTACATAAACCACCATTTTAACCATTCTCTACTTGCCAGTACTCATCACCAGCATAATGATATCAAAAACCCTAATTTCACCTTCAAAATGATTAACAGCATTTTTATCACCATCACGGCTCTTATATAAACAGCATTGTCTCCACTAGCCTTTATTAACCAACATTACTATTCTGAATACTCATCTCACCCCCACTATCTTCCTCACCACCTATATAAGCAGCATTGCCACCATATTACACCTCATTACATCAGTATTGTCATCAATCACACTTTTATCACCAGCATTGTCATCCTCAGCATATTCCCCTCTAACTATAATTATATCACCAATTTTGTCCCAATTACCCTTATGAAACCAACATTGTCCTCACTATTAACTATCATATCACCAGTAATGTCCCCACTAACCCTTATAATACCAGCATTGCCCCCAACTTACTATAATATCACCAGCATTGTCCCCTCAAACTATAATATCACTAACATTGTCCCCACTTAAACACTCATATTACCAGCATTGTCTCAGACACACACTATGATATCACCAGCATTGTCCCCATTTACTATGATATCACCAGCATTGTCCAAACTAACCCTCATATCGCCAGCATTGTCCCCAATTACTATGATATCACCAGCATTGTCCCAACTAACACTCATATCACCAGCATTGTCCCCATTTACTATGATATCACTCCCAACATACCCTTATATCACCAGCATTATCCCCAATTACTATGATATCACCAGCATTGTCTGAACTAACCCTCATATTACCTGGGAATTATCCCCATTTACTATTTTATCACCAACATTGTCCCCATTTACTATGATATCACCAGCATTGTCCCCATTTACTATGATATCACCAGCATTGTCCCCATTTACTATGATATCACCAGCATTGTCCTAACTAACCCTCATATCATCAGTATTTATAATCCCCATTTACTATGATATCACCAGCATTGTACCCATTTACTATGATATCATGAGCATTGTCCCAATTAACCATCATTTCATCAGTAGTATCCCCATTTACTATGATATCACCAGCATTGTTCCAACTTACCCTCATATCACCAGCATTATCCCAAATTACTATTATATCACCAACAATGTCCCCATTTACTATGATATCACCAGCATTGTCCCCATTTACTATGAAATCACCAGCATTGCCCAAACTAACCCTCATATCACCAGCATTGTCCCCATTTACTATGAAATCACCAGCATTGTCCAAACTAACCCTCATATCACCAGCATTATCTCCATTTACTATGATATCACCAGCATTGTCCCCATTTACTATCATATCTCCAGCATTATCCCATCTATGATTTCAGAAGCATTGTTTCCACTATTACCCTCTTTATCAGCATTGGCCACACTAAATATAATATATCACCAACAATGTCCCCCACATTTTGCCAGGCGCGCCAAGCTCTCACGGTTGTTCCAGAGGCGCTAGAATTTGAGACTTGCATTGCTGTCACGGGGACCCTCTACAACATTTCTTTTCTTTTCTTGTTGGGTTTTATGTCACACTTACATAGTAGAGGTCACATGGCAATACTCTAGCTTTCCCAGTAGAGGAAGACCTCAAGTACCCAAGTTCTGCTGCTTCATTTTTGTAACATCTGAGGTTAGCTTATAAGGAATTTACTAAGCCTATAAGGAATTTACACTGGCTGCCGGTACAGACAAGAATATCTAACTTGAGGGTATTTTTATGGCGGTAAAGAGACCCTGCAGAGTTTCCGCTACACAGTTACCCAAGAGCTAGATATTCCTGTCTGTGACAACAGCTTGTGTTTGATTTTTTTATCGCATATTACATATTAGTGATATTTCGTAAAGAAATGACGATAACTAATAGTTTCATTTAGCACTTTTCTCGTATAGTAGCGTATGACTTTACAACTTTATTGTTATGGCACAATGATGTCATGTTTAGAAAGCAATTCATTCATTAAAGGCGCTTGGGAATGACTTCATTTAAAAACATTGACTTGTCTTACATGGGGGATGTAAGACAGGTTTTTCTAGCACTGGTGTATTTTAAAACAGAAGATAATCCTATCTGATGTGCAAGAAAAAATCTTTTTCAGTGACATTATTCTAAGGACCTCAGTTGTGTTGGTGCGCTGTAAAACCAACCAAACCAAAAGTTTTATTTAAATGATTACAAGCCTTGTACATACAGATACTTATAAAGACTTCACTGAGGTCCAAAAGCATAAAAACTTAAGATTTGAATTTCTGAAATGTCAATCAACTTGGGTCACATAAACAAAATATACACAAGAGATAAAAATAAATTATACTTAACATGAAATTGAAAATTCCATCAAGAAATTATACTTAACATGAAATTGAAAATTCCATCATGGCTCTATTATAATCTAATTTGAGTTTAAAGCTTATATAAGAATGCTTTTCAATTTTCGGTCATTTTAACAGTTCACATAATTGCTCTGGAAAAAATTTAGCAAATAATCTGAAAGTTTTAACACCACAAGTTATTGTCCAGACTGTCATCAAATTGTACATAAATCTCGAATATATTATACATGTATTTTAAGTCCTATGATGCCAAAATTGGAGTCCCTTTAAGAATTAGGAGCAAATTTTATCAAATAATTATAAAATCTTGAAATTTTTAAAGGGTGGGAGATCTGGTTTCATCAGTATTAATAGATCACTATGATTAAAAACAACAACAACAAAAAACAAAACAAATTGTCTTGTAAATAATTTTCATCAACAGTGAATTATATGATTTAAATATTATAATAAAAACTTTTTGAAAGGTTAATTTACTATTATTTTTTATTTCAATCTTATATGACTATGTAGAGATAATATAGCAATTTTAAACTTATAAATGTTCCTTGAAAACAAAATAGAATTAAATAAGAGCTTTGGATTTACAATTCTGCAATTTTGGCAACAAAAATGGGTAAAATGTAGAAATAAGAGTTATTGAATATGCCAGACCTTACTTAATATCTGCAAATATAACAATACTAAAATTTATTGTATTGAAATTTAACAGCAACACTGTGCTAACTAGAGTTAGTACAGTGTTATCATCCAATAAGTAAATTTTGATGAATGCAACACAGTTCTAACTTGAGTTAGCTCTCTGTTGCATTTAAGTTATAATCACATTTGAGATAGAACAAAATGCCAAGTGGTAAATAAAACCCATAAAATTTCACAAATATTTCTAATATTTTATTTACTGATGTATTTCATGCAAATAGACTAAAAAATGCAAAAAAGTCATTTTTGAAAAAAAAGCAAGTTAGACCAGTGTTGCGTTCAGCCATCGATATCAATGATATGGCCTGGCCTGCATGCAACTTTTTGAAAAGTTAAGATACAAACTAAGTGTACTAGTATTTCCTAAAGTAATCATATCTTATTTTTTTCTTGCAATAAGAGGGTAATGATGACCCTGGATCACTCACCTAAGATCATTGTTGGAAAAAAGGTAACAAGATCATTTTGGGAGTGTCAATTATGTCATAACACACTTGATTTGTGTCATAATTGAATCCGGTTGCTTTTAAAGAAACATGCTCAATATCTGCTTTCAATTTTTTATTTCACACGAGAGAACTTTAATAACCATATCTATATACGAGTCCATATAAACTTAGTGACCTTTTGTGTTTGGTAAATTTGGACCATGTTGTCCATGATATATCATTATTATAACATAATTATGATGACACATGATTAATGTATAGCGTCGGATAGTGTAGGTTAAGAGAAAACAGATTTATTACAGTAGTCTTTGTAAATTAAGTGATACCATTGCAAAACCATTTAGACTGCAGTAGCATCATACAAATTTATGCATGTTATATCAGTCTACATCCCAAATATCTTATTTCAAGTCAATGAAGTTTAACACTAGATGTTTTAATGTGTACCCAGGTGGCTCTATGAGCATGATTCATTAAATGTGTTAATAAAGACTCAAGGTGGTGCTACATGCCAGCTTAGTACCAGTGCTCTATGCATTTTGATTTTTGAGAAGATTTTTTTATTGCATGTACACTTAATGATACAAAAGTGTTTTATGTAACTTTTAAAGAGGTCTTCTTTTACTTGCAAGGTTATATTTTGACTATCTAAGCTCTAGGCATTACAGTTTGTTTGTTTGTTGACTTTTTTTAATAACATCAACAACAAAACAACTTCAATGCGATTCCCTACACAAGTCTTTAAAAAACTGTGTTCCTCGTGAGGGCCTTTAAATCACGTTCCTGCAGTCCAAAATGGCTTTCCCTGTCACTTAGTTTACATTGACTTATAATATTAAAATTCTTCTCCGAAACTATGTGCACAGAAAGAAAGAAAAATATCGTATATCATAACATTGTGATGCTATATAAAAGATTGTAAACTATTGGCATAGGGTCAAAATCACTTAGTTGACATGGACTCTTACTGGAATATAGTTATATGAGTCTTCTTGTAGTTCTGAGAGCCTAGTTATTGGACATGATTCTTTAAAATTAATCATGACAGGCGATAAAAAGATACTTCCTTATATAATTTTAGCAATTCTTTCAGTATAAAAAGAATTTATAGACCTTTTCCCAGCAGTGGGTCTTTGGGCGGGCGTGATCTAGGGTCAAAACAATGCTCTCTTGTTTTATGGAAACAATTAAAGTAGGAACACAATCTAGTTTATACTTCCAAAGTATAAAGCTATGTTTGTTATGTGAGTCAAGCGGTTTTATGAACCTATTTTAGGCACCACCTAGTCATTAGATAATATGATTGTATCAGTCGGCCTAAATATTTGGTTTCGTTTATGAAAATATCCATGTCGTAACAATAAGTTATTAGAAAATGAGACGGGCACTTATTCAACTTAATTACTTGGTTTAACAATGAATGTGGCAAGTTAAATATAACTTTGAATCATTCTGTTACAAGCTTTTAGCAAAGACTAAATTGGTGCAGGAAATAATTGAATTTTCATAAAATAACAACATTTCACTAAGGGTCCAGGCATGATTTTATCTAACAATTATGGTTCGTGCATGAAATATTCAGTCTTCTTTCTGTTCAATTATCAAGTTATATTATGACTATTGAAACAACTTATATCATGCAAACACATTTAATAACTGAATGTATACATATGATTGTATCTGTATTTATTGATATTTAGTACAGCCTCTAGACCTGAAGGAAACAAAAATATCTTAATACAATAAAAATACTTTTACAGTGAATATTTGCATAAGAATTCTTAAAAAAAACGTTATTTTGTACTACAATTGTCTGATAAATTTACCCCACCCACTTTTAATAAGAATAAAAAACCTTCACATTTTGTGTGTTTTTGTTACAATTATACAATAAAACATAGTGTTAATTGAATATCAAAATACACTTTAAAAGAAACTATGTAACTTTTGGAATTTTGTACCATAGACCTAGAAAACCATGTTAGAGAAAAATGAAAAAAAAATGGCACTTTTTCCTTTGATTTTTTTTAAAGATTTTTTTGTACAAAAAAACTTAAAACAATGACTAACAACGTGGTTAACCTAAAATTTGATATTTTTTTCTAATAAAGTTAACAATTTTATATGGAAATACGCATAACGTGTGCAAAAAATTATACTACAAAAGAGATATATTCAGTTTTCATTAAAATTGGCAGCCATATTGACGCCATCTTGGATTCTGAAGAAATATGCAAGAGAAATTGCTTAAAGATTTAAATTTTTGAAAAGGGGGAAACTATATGCATGCTTTGGTGTAAGTTTCAGGTCTGTACAAAAAATTGGAATGAATGATCTATTATGTACATCAAATTTATATGGCGGCCATCTTTGAAAATTGCGACCATCTTGAATGAGCAGAGATATTTTTGGGCCCACTTCACTTTTGAAATCTACATGGTCTAAAGATGATTTTCCTGAAAAGTTT
Organism: Ruditapes philippinarum; assembly: GCF_026571515.1. Taxonomy (NCBI): domain Eukaryota; kingdom Metazoa; phylum Mollusca; class Bivalvia; order Venerida; family Veneridae; genus Ruditapes; species Ruditapes philippinarum. The sequence goes on along the minus strand of NW_026862197.1, from coordinate 177,399 downwards.
CATGCTTGTATCACAATTTGCACTATTTTGACAGCAGAGACCTTATTTCCGCCCACTATAAGGGATTAAAATAAAACGTTTAAACTGAAAGTGATAGTGTCATGTTTGAATATCATATTCTTTTTATTATTATCTTATTTTATCTACCTATTAACGCCCCAATGAGCCAGGCTTAAGTCGATCGTTCTAAAAGCTTAACCGTTAAGAGAGGTAACGACTGAAGCAGTGTCACTCACTTCATTTGCTCCGCCTCAGTTGAAGTTCGTCTCCGCCTTAAATTGTCGCCAAATTCAATATGCTAGCATTTAGTCTTCGTTGACGAGGGTGTGGGGGGGGGGGGGAGGAAAGGAAACCAGGTATAATTTGACGAATTATTACATAACAAGTTTCAAAGCCTAAACCACGCCCGTTATCAGAGAGGCGGTTCTCCCTTAACCCTTAGCTCAACATAGACCCGTCTATAGTCTAATAAGGGGGCAATACACAGTTTTCAAGGCTTCTCGGCAAACAACTGACTGCGCCACAATCAAAACCTCACACACAAGTCTGTAATCACACACCTGAAATAAATGCATTCCATATTTAACATATACATATGTATCTCACAGCAAACAATTAAAAAAACATGTCCACCTTCAAGTTTTCTGGCACATAGCCCTGTGTTTTTCATTGTTTTGGTCGCGAAAATCAACGACAAAAAGAGTGGACTACCCCTATTCGCATAATAACAAAAATATATTAACGTCAAAAGATTAAATCACAAGCTATAGTGATTTTTCCTTCTTAAACAATGCACAATCTGAAAATAACATCCAAACGGGGAGTCATGCATCTACTTTTTTCACTATTCTAAGTCTTCTGCATACCCTTTAAATTGAAGAGCTGATTCACCGGCTAGCTCCAAAAACCACACGTTCGCATCCGACAGGTACTCTCTCAAAAAAACAAGGGTCAACCCCACTAAATTCAATTTTACTAAATAACTGAAACACAATACTAGTCATTGAAACTTGAAATATAGTAACTATAAACATTTAGAACCTCAAATTTCCACTTCAATTTCAAAACTGTCTCTTATTTGTAAATTTGACCCTGGCCAATTCGAAACTAAACGGCTGAAACTGTGTACTGCCTCCTTAAAGCACAACAAAACATTTTTAAAACCACAATTTTGACCTTCATTTCTATAATTTGATCAATTTGAATGAAATTTACCACTGAATTTATATAAGGGCATTACATGCTTCAGCAAATATTGCCAATAAAAAGGTCATGAGTACTGAGAATTTACCTAAAATATACCCAATTTTTAATGACAGAACAAGAAGTATTTCAAAGTCCACAAAACACATGATTATGATGCATCTACAATTTTACTAACATTCTTTCATGCTAAGCATATATTCAGGCATATTTTCAATCCATTTTAAGTTGTGCCAACTTCTCTCCTGCTCCAATTTCTGCTCTAGAGCATGTGCTGTATCAAGATTTTCAGTGTCAGTTATTCCGCAAAGAAGCTGCCATGCTAGAATTTCAAGCTACAGACAATGAAAAATTGTCATTCTTTGAAAGAAATCTGCTTCCAGATACATAGCAAAATGACATTTCAAGGATTTAAAAGTGAAACTTATTTATATAATGCTAATTTATGACATTGCGAAAGGAAAATTGATTGCGATGTGTTTTGCGTTTGAGCAAAATCAGCTGTTTTATGTTTATTCTTGACCGTCCCTTCAAAATCTGCTTATCAAAGTTAAAAAAAAACAGTCAGATAGATCAAAATTGATATTTATTCAAGTATTTAGGCTATTTTAACCATTTATGACCACTCTCAGTATGAAACAGTTTTGAAAAAAATGTTCAGAAATTACTTAAAAAAATGGACTGGTCACGCAAAAAATGCTCGGTCCGAGGCCTTCATTTGAACTAAAATGGTTGGAATCGATGCGGTAGTCCAAAATTTTGTATGAAAATTGCTTATTTCTATCATTTGATGCTCCTGGAACCACCATGTTAGAGAAAATGACGCAGGTGAGCTTAAATGTGAAGATGAACAGCTCACCAAACACTTGAATGCATGATTTTTAACTCTCAATGAAGAATGACCTCCCCTTGATTTTGCTCTCTAATATAGACATGAGGCAAAATATGCACTTTAAAAGCTCATATTTCACCACAGCCACAGGTTTGGGTCAATATAAACATGAAATTATGATATTAAAAAGTACTTACAAAAAATCAAATTTTGCTCTTAAAGCACAACAAAACATTTTTAAAACCACAATTTTGACCTTCATTTCTATAATTTGATCAATTTGAATGAAATTTACCACTGAATTATATAAGGGCACTACATGCTTCAGCAAATATTGCCAATAAAAAAAGGTCATGAATACTGAGAATTTACCTTAAAATTACCCATTTTTTAATGACAAAACAAGAAGTATTTCAAAGTCCACAAAACACATGATTATGATGCATCTACAATTTTACTAACATTCTTTCATGCTAAGCATATATTCAGGCATATTTTCAATCCATTTTAAGTTGTGCCAACTTCTCTCCTGCTCCAATTTCTGCTCTAGAGCATGTGCTGTATCAAGATTTTCAGTGTTCAGTTATTCCGCAAAGAAGCTGCCATGCTAGAATTTCAAGCTACAGACAATGAAAAATTGTCATTCTTTGAAAGAAATCTGTTTCCAGATACATAGCAAAATGACATTTCAAGGATTTAAAAGTGAAACTTATTTATATAATGCTAATTTATGACATTGCGAAAGGAAAATTGATTGCGATGTGAATCGCGTTTGAGCAAAATCAGCTGTTTTATGTTTATTCTTGACCGTCCCTTCAAAATCTGCTTATCAAAGTTAAAAAAAACAGTCAGATAGATCAAAATTGATATTTATTCAAGTATTTAGGCTATTTTAACCATTTATGACCACTCTCAGTATGAAACAGTTTTGAAAAAAATGTTCAGAAATTACTTAAAAAAAATGGACTGGTCTCGAAAAAAATGCCCGATCCGAGGCCTTCATTTGAACTAAAATGGTTGGAATCGATGCGATAGTCCAAAATTTTGTACGAAAATTGCTTATTTCTATCATTTGATGCTCCTGGAACCACCATGTTAGAGAAAATGACTCAGGTGAGCTTAAATGTGAAGATGAATAGCTCACCAAACACTTAAATGCATGATTTTTAACTGTCAATGAAGAATTACCTCCCCTTGATTTTGCTCTCTAATATAGACATGAGGCAAAATATGCACTTTAAAAGCTCATATTTCACCATAGCCACAGCTTTGGGTCAATATAAACATGTAATTATGATATTAAAAAGTACTTACAAAAAATCAAATTTTGCTCTTAAGGGGGCAATACACAGTTTTCAAGGCTTCTCGGCAAACAACTGACTGCGCCACAATCAAAACCTCACACACAAGTCTGTAATCACACACCTGAAATAAATGCATTTCATATTTAACATATACATATGTATCTCACAGCAAACAATTAAAAATACATGTCCACCTTCTAGTTTTCTGGCACATAGCCCTGTGTTTTTCATTGTTTTGGTCGCGAAAATCAACGACAAAAAAGCGGATTACCCCTATTCGCAAAATACAAAAATATATTAACGTCAAAAGATTAAATCACAAGCTATAGTGATTCTTCCTTCTTAAACAATGCACAATCTGAAAATAACATCCAAACGGGGAGTCATGCACCTACTTTTTTCACTATTCTAAGTCTTCTGCATACCCTTTAAATTGAAGAGCTGATTCACCGCCTAGCTCCAAAAACCACACGTTCGCATCCGACAGGTACTCTCTCAAAAAAACAAGGGTTAACACCACTAAATTCAATTTTACTAAATAACTGAAACACAATACTAGTCATTGAAACTTGAAATATAGTAACTATAAACATTTAGAACCTCAAATATCCACTTCAATTTCAAAACTGTCTCTTATTTGTAAATTCCACCCTGGCCAATTCGAAACTAAACAGCCGAAACTGTGTACTGCCTCCTTAAAGCACAACAAAACATTTTTAAAACCACAATTTTGACCTTCATTTCTATAATTTGATCAATTTGAATGAAATTTACCACTGAATTATATAAGGGCACTTACATGCTTCAGCAAATATTGCCAATAAAAAAAGGTCATGAATACTGAGAATTTACCTAAAATATACCCAATTTTTAATGACAGAACAAGAAGTATTTCAAAGTCCACAAAACACATGATTATGATGCATCTACAATTTTACTAACATTCTTTCATGCTAAGCATATATTCAGGCATATTTTCAATCCATTTTAAGTTGTGCCAACTTCTCTCCTGCTCCAATTTCTGCTCTAGAGCATGTGCTGTATCAAGATTTTCAGTGTTCAGTTATTCCGCAAAGAAGCTGCCATGCTAGAATTTCAAGCTACAGACAATGAAAAATTGTCATTCTTTGAAAGAAATCTGCTTCCAGATACATAGCAAAATGACATTTCAAGGATTTAAAAGTGAAACTTATTTATATAATGCTAATTTATGACATTGCGAAAGGAAAATTGATTGCGATGTGATTCGCGTTTGAGCAAAATCAGCTGTTTTATGTTTATTCTTGACCGTCCCTTCAAAATCTGCTTATCAAAGTTAAAAAAACAGTCAGATAGATCAAAATTGATATTTATTCAAGTATTTAGGCTATTTTAACCATTTATGACCACTCTCAGTATGAAACAGTTTTGAAAAAAATGTTCAGAAATTACTTAAAAAAATGGATTGGTCACGCAAAAAATGCTCGGTCCGAGGCCTTCATTTGAACTAAAATGGTTGGAATCGATGCGGTTGTCCAAAATTTTGTATGAAAATTGCTTATTTCTATCATTTGATGCTCCTGGAACCACCATGTTAGAGAAAATGACTCAGGTGAGCTTAAATGTGAAGATGAATAGCTCACCAAACACTTGAATGCATGATTTTTAACTGTCTATGAAGAATGACCTCCCCTTGATTTTGCTCTCTAATATAGACATGAGGCAAAATATGCACTTTAAAAGCTCATATTTCACCACAGCCACAGGTTTGGGTCAATATAAACATGAAATTATGATATTAAAAAGTACTTACAAAAAATCAAATTTTGCTCTTAAGGGGGCAATACACAGTTTTCAAGGCTTCTCGGCAAACAACTGACTGCGCCACAATCAAAACCACACACAAGTCTGTAATCACACACCTGAAATAAATGCATTTCATATTTAACATATACATATGTATCTCACAGCAAACAATTAAAAATACATGTCCATCTTCTAATTTTCTGGCACATAGCCCTGTGTTTTTTATGTTTTGGTCGCGAAAATCAACGACAAAAAGAGTGGACTACCCCTATTCGCATAATAACAAAAAAATTTAACGCAAAAATTAAAAATCACAACCCTTAAAAGGATTCTTCCTTTTTTAAAACAATCACAACCCTGAAAAAAAAACCCCAAAGGGGGATCAGGGAACCAAACCTTTGGGCCCCTATTCAAGTTTCTAAACCCCTTTTTAAATTTGAAGAGTTTGATTCCCGGCTAGTTTTAAAAAAACCCCCACGTTCGCATCCGACGGGTACTCCCCTCAAAAAAAAAAGGGGGTAAAACACACAAAATTAAAATTTACAAAATTTAACTAAAATTTTTTGCTTCGACCAGACTTTTTCAATCTTTTTGAACGGGACAAAAAATTTCAAAAATTTCGACGCATCCCAAACATGGAAAAAAATTTAAAATTAATGCTTCGGATTTTAAAGGTTAATATAAACAATTTTAAAAAGGGCTGATTTTGTACATTAGTTGTGACTGTTCACATCATTTGGCGACGTCTTTGATGTGCAGCAGCAACATTTTACTTGTTTTATTTCTTTATATATTTTACAAGCAAAATACAGAGTATTTATAGTAAATTCTAAGACGACCCGCATTTTTCCCTATTAAACATAGAAGAACAGAAAGTGTGTGTTATTATGCAACAGATGCTCAGTTTGACGTTCTATATTTAGACATGTGACGTAATCATTATACACGTGGCGTAACCAATAAAAATCCGACGTGCTGAAAATATGTACGGAAACAAACAGGCGCATTTTTCTTTAACTATCAAGTACGGCAACATTTATGTGTTGATGTCGTGTTAGAATCGAAAAAATATATAACCAAATCAGTGATTTTATCGCTTGATAACATCACTGTTTGTCGTTCGGACGCGCATCATTATTTCACTCGGGCTACGCCCTCGTGATATAATTCCTCGCACCCGAACTCCAAACAGTGATGTTATTGATCGATAAAATCACTGTTTGGGATATATTATTTCTTAAATAAAACAGTGATATAGTTTTCTCTTTTGACAGTTTTTGCACGCGCATTATACAAAAGGGGCGTCAATTAATAATGGTCCACTCGGTATATGATAAAAAGTCTATTACTGTCGTGTAAGTTAAATACTAAATTTATTGAACTCGTTGAATAAAATAATATTATGTTCGCCAGAGGGTAACATAATATAATTTTGTTCAACTCGTTCAAGAAATTCAGTACTAAATTTTACACTCATTCAATATACTCTATTTATCACATTCCCGTGTTTATTTTGTTTCTCCTTAAAAATGGTATTGTACGGTCGTATTTTTATAACGCATATGACGGCACGTCAAAATATATTCACGACCGCGCAATGTCATTTTTACGGAGACGCAAAAATTGAATAAGTGCATCAACCGGCTAAAAAGCCTTTAAAGAAAGTTCATATTAGAAACACTGAGACGAGAACAAATTTAACCACCACCAATATAGTCCTATAGTTTTTCTTGAGGTGTAAGAATGGAAAAACATCTTGATTTTGTTTGCTCTGTGTTATACAAGTAGCACGATATGTCGTTCAATTGTCCTTAGGCCTACGGCTTTTGTGATAATATTACTGCACATCTAAACTTCATTCTGTGTTATATTATATCGCAGTTCACTCAAAATCAAGTAATATTTCCGTTTTAAAACACCCTGAATTTTTTTACCTTTCTCACCTGACTTTGTACAAGATTCTAATTGTCACAATATGAACTACGATGGAACACAGGCTGATCACAACTACCATAGAAAACAAAGCACAACTCAGTACAAACTATTTAACATTTTATTTACAAAAATAAATGATTATTTATTATGAAAGTAAATGATATGAATAAATGCAAAGAAAAAAAAGGTCCGTGTCACGTTTCTCATGTCCAGTCGAATAGCACTTTTTCCCGGTGGAGTAACTCAAAACAAATTTTCACTGGGGCTCGAGATGTGACCGATCCAAAGCAGAGAGATCGATCCTGTACTTCTACAGAGTGTAGATCCAAGACTGTTGATGTGGGGTCTCTACGTCACAATCTCCAGATGCGACCCATTCAAAGCAGACAGATCGCTTATGTACTGTCTACAGAGTGTAGATCGCTACGTCACAATCTCCACTTTCGTCGCTATGTTGAATACATGCGTGATTCAAAATTTAGGGTGAAGCCTCCGAGTAAAAGGTACAAAATATAAAAACAATAAATATCCATGATACACACATAGAAGGGTATAAGTATGTCCCTTTGGAATAGCCAGATTCCTATAAACAAAACTTCTAAAATATAATGTCCCTTATGGAACGCCATACACACTGGTATAATAAATTCAACGTTGATTATATATCGTAGCACGTTGTAAGATATAAAACATGAAGCAAGACCGGATGCCACCTAAATATCGACGAAATCTTTCCTTGAATAAATAATGATGATGAAGTGATATGAAAATTACTTAAAGAAATAAGAATTATATAAAAAGAACATCTGCAGCAGACTTAATTATAAAATGACTTTACTGTATTAAACAGGAACATGAAAACTTATGTTAGTAAATATACATGAAACATATGATATGCATGATGAAGAAACGTGCACTCTAGGCGTTAACGGCCTTCCATACAAAACAACATCTATCAGAGATAATTATTCAAGTTATGAATGAAACACTAGAGTTAAAATCTACAGAAGACGAAAAATCAAAGAACGAAAAATTACTGTCAAAATGCAGAATAAAATTTCTATAAAACGAATTTAAAAAAAAAAAAAAGATAACTGAGTAACAATCTTCTGAAATAACAAAAAAAAATACTAAATAAAACAAGAAAAGAAAAATTTACCTTGCACAAGCTTAAAAATTTACACGACAACAATAGATATGTCTGTCTTAATGACAGTGTGCGTCTTTACACATCTATATGCAAGTCCCAAAGAAGATTTAAATTCGTTGATTATTTTCTCCCTCACTTACGTTCGTCCGAAAATAAAACACTTATTTGCTATACTTGACAAGGAAAAACAAAGACAGTATCGAGTTAGAAGGCGGTTTGCTACTTTTTATTTCTTAAAGTCGACAATATTTTCTCATAGCAATACATGAATAATAACGTATTTTATCATGTAATAAAGACAATATATATCTCCAAAGACAAATATTAAATCAACATAATTATACAGATAATTGAGCCATTGGACAGTTTTGTTACAACATAAAGCAACAATCTCACTTATTTAGACCTTAAATTTACTGAACAAAAGTAATGTTACTTGTACAGTAGCAAACCTCGAATGACTATTTAGCCGCGAAATACGCACGAGAAAAACGAGAACTATTCATACCAAATACTTTTAAATACCACAAAGCAAAAACTAGAAAGTACCGAAAACAATATTTAATATATAGGCATAGTTACCCTGAGTGAAAAGCGTGAAATATAACTTTCACGATTTTCTTGCATTCCAGAACGCATATATAATAAAATATACAGGCCCGTTATATGAAATTTATAGAACATAAATAAATTTGCACTTTATCACAAAAAGCTAACTTTCTTATTACTGGACCTAATTTTAATGAAAAATATGTCAAAATGCTTGAAATGATACCAAGAAATTTAAGCAATCAATAAAAATACTGAAATAAGGAATTTCACTCGATAACTCTGAATTTTACAAAAAGATGATACAATTATTTACATTGGATTTAGTATAAAACTGAGGTTCGACGTGAAAATAGAATACTACAAAAATCAAGGTACTGAAAGCACTTCTGAGCATTTACGAAATGGTTTACTTTGTGGCACAATTCATATGAGTTTTAAGAACTTGTTTGCTTAAGAGCATTAAGGCCGTTTACGATACGAATTTTCCATGGAAACAGACGTTGCATTTCGTCCATACGCATTCTGCTTAGGGAAAAATTTATAAAGAAAGAATATATAATATCGGTTTCCAGCAACTTCATAAACAATTTGATGTAATTGGAAAGATTAGCCATTAGTTCAGAAAACTTTATTTTGATAAATAAAAGGTGCACGAAGGTTAACTAGTGCATATTAAAGAGCTGATCTCCTAATTAAGAGAACGTTAATACGAAATATGTGGGCAATATTTCTTTTTCTTTTCTTATTTTCCACAATGGCATTCAAACTTGCGATCAGAGTATATGTCAAATACATTGTATTCTTTTTTGGCCGCAAGGTTATCAATTTTATCCTATTATAAACTTTAGCTGCTTCGAAGAAAGTGTAGGCAGAATCAATAACATATAAATGTTGACTGCAAGATAACTACACAAATTTACGTTATTATCTATGTTATTTCTTACCGCGCTATTTGAAGTCAACGTCACTTCTGACGTATGTTGTTATTGTTGTATATATTACTATTGAGATTTTGTACACATTGAATCGAGAGTCAATACAGATTGAACCTACACAACGCCTTTGTATTATTACTTCCAATATATGAAACCACTTCCACATTGGTGCCGTTTGTATTGCTATTGACTTATCATGAATCTACAGAAGCTTATTTCAACAAGAGAAGGTCATCGAAGAATTGTGCAGAGCAAATAAGCCGCAATAGATCAAATGAGGAAATGTCATCGCTAGAAATTTCATCACTCATAAATTATCTGACAGAGAAAGTTGCGGTGATTAAAGGACTGAATGAAAAGATCATTAATCAGTGTGACGATATTGAAACAGAAATCGTGGAATGAGAAGAATATTCATACGATTTGGATCTGAGGATTCAGAAGTTAAGCGAGACTTACCGGAAGCAGACTCAAGATTTTACAAACAATAGTTCCGTTGATCAAGTAAATAGCCCTATGACACCGCGACATACGAGTTCGAGTACATTTGCTCAACATAAACTCCCAAAACTTACCATATCTAATTTTGACGGAGATCTTACCAACTGGCAGACTTTTTGGGACTCTTATGAGTCATCTATTTATCTGAATTCTACGTTATCGGACGTTTAGAAGTTCAACTACTTGCGATCTCTGGTTCAAGGTATAGCAGCACGGTGTATAGACGGGTTTCCTTTGACGAATGCTAACTATTCAAAGGCATTGAGTCTTCTAAGGGAGCGCTTCGGACAACCACAGACGATAATTCATAGATACATGCAGTCCTTGCTTGAACTTCCAAGACCTAGCAACAATGTAGTAAGTTTATTATGTTTTTATGATAAAATGGAAACTTTTATCAGGGGTTTATAATCACTTGGGAAGTCACAGGAATCTTACGGTAGCTTATTAATACCAATAATTTTAGAGAAGTTACCAGGCATAATGAAGCAAAATATGGCACGTAAACATCGGAGTGTAAATTGGGAATAACAAGAGTTAAGGTCAGCTATCTGTAAAGAAATTTCTTTCATGGAAGCAGGTATTTCTACTTCTGATATTAGCAACCGTGAAACTGATGTTCATATTCCAATAGCGTCATTTTTACAGGAAGCAGACAAAGTACAAATGAACGTAAAAATGAACGTAAGAAAGACGTCAATGTCCGGAAAACTTTCAAGAAAGTATGTCCTTTTTGTAATTATGAACATTCCCAAAACGAGTGCAGAAAGTTTACATCAAATGAATCGCGTATAGATGTTGTAAAAAGAGATCATTTGTGTTTTTACTGTTTACGGAAACATCAAGTATCAGCATGTCGTTCCACAAATAGATGTCGTCACCGTCAGCGCAAACATCATTCGAGTATCTGTGACAAATTTGCTAAGCAATCAAACTCAAGACTGAATCCCAATGCCGCAGGTTTTCCCATACCAGCTACTTCCGGTGTTTCAAATCAACTCGAGGCTGCAATTCTACACTCTACCACTCTGCTAAGACATGACGTTCTTCTGAAGACAGCCATTGCACAGATATGTTTTAATAGCGTTTCATTGGAAACAAATATTCTTTTTGATGAGGGAGCTCATCGTTCTTTTATCACTAAAGAATTAGCGGAGAAACTTCAAATTGAGCAGTGAAGTCGTTCATTTAGCATCGTTTGGTGATACTAGCCAAAGGGTACGACACATGAGAAAATGTTCTATATATCTTATTACAGACAACAGTGAGAAAATATGCATTGATATTTTGATTGTAACAAAGATAGCCGTACCGCTGGGAAATATTAATCAGGATATTTCAGCCCTCCCATACTTGCATGGTTTAAAGCTAGCTCATCCAGTTACAAATGATAGAGATTTTGAGATAACGTTACTGATTGGAGCAGATTCATATTGGAAAATTACTCAAGATAAGGTAGTCCGAGGGAATGGTCCAACAGCGGTGCAGTCGAGACTTGGATATCTTTTATCCGGTCCACTTCCGGTATCCAACTTTCCAGCGTCAAGACAACACTAACTTCTGGTGTCTACACTTACAGCGTCCACATTCCAACAGCATCCAGTTCCCACACAAGAAACTCCAACCCATTTATTTAACATTCTAACGTCATCTCCAGATTCCTTTGATATTGAGAGATTTTGGAAGCTCGAGTCCCTGGGTATATGTCAAGAAGAAGAGAACGCTGAATCTACATACTTAGAAAACTACCAATATGATTCAATCACCTACAATAACGGACGTTACACAGCCAATCTGCCTTGGAAAGAAGATCACACTATATTACCAACGAATTATGACATCACCAAGAAACGCACTGAAAACGTAATCAGACGTTTGCGTCAAACCCCTAGTATTCTACAGACGTATGAGAAAAAAACAATGATCAAGAAAAGAGCGGTTTTAGTGAGAAGGTCGCCGAATGTATCACAACACAACACAAGATACATTACATTCCCCATCACGGCGTCAAGAGAGACTGATACAGTCACAACACCGAAACGCATTGTATATGACTGTAGTTGTCACGTGACCAACCAAGCTTGAATGACTGAAAGACTACGCCACCAGATGTGAACGATCTCACTCAAATTCTTATCCGTTTTCGGTTACACAGATATGCTGTTATATTACTACCGACATAGAGAAGGCTTTTATACAAATACAGCTTGCAGAAGAAGACAGAGATGTAACAAGATTTCTTTGGTTAAGTGACCTCAAAAATCCCGACAGTTCTTTGATCACCTACAGGTTTAAAGCAGTTTTGTTTGGTGCAACATGTTCCCCGTTCATTCTTAATACAACAATTTTAAAAGCTCTAGCAAGTAACAGGGATATATGGGTCAGTAGTATTTTAAGAAGAGATTTGTACGTGGACAACGTTTTGTCAAGCTTTAAAGATGAAAACGAGGCACTTTGAAGATAAAACGAGGCAAACTTTAACTTACGCTCTTGAAATTCAAATAGTAAGAAACTACAAAATTTAGCCTTAAACTACGTCGTACAAGATACAGATAAAATCACAAAGATACTTGGAATGCGATGTAATACAAAGATAGACATGTTGACTTTTCAACAAACCTTTAAACCAGTCACAGATACTACAACAAAACGAGAAATTTTTCGACAGACGTCAAAAATGTTCGATCCTCTTGGTCTACTTAGTCCGTTTACGTCCTAAGATTATATTGCAACAAATTTGGGAAGAAAAGTTTGATTGGGATACTCCACTTCCAGCAAATATACAAAAGAGGTGGAAAAATCTTGCTGCAGATTTGACTATACTATCCACCACACAATACAGACGTTGCTATTTTCCCGGAGCAGACGACCAAAATGAGACAACAAGCAGACGACCATTCACATACTACCTTACATGTGTTTGTAGATGCTAGCCAGTCATCATATGGAGCTGCAGCTTACCTTTCCAATGGTCAAAATTCATCACTTATTATGGCAAAGAATCGTGTGGCACCTCTTAAAAAACTTACGTTACCTCGACTTGAATTAATGGCAGCTGTAATAGGTGCTCGACGTTAAGCCACATAAAAAAGACATTAAAACATACAAATTTCTATCTTTTGTCAGATAGTCAGCTTGTTTTACATTGGTTAGAAACAGTTAAAACTTTAACCCGCTTCGTACAGAACAGAGTCGAAGAAATACAAAAACTGACCGGGAACCGGAAATGGAAATACTGCCCAACGAACTATAACCTATGAGATTTACTTACCCGTGGTATAACAGCGACCCAGTTTGTCAATAACAGCCTTTGGCAATATGGACCATCCTGGATCAACAATCAATCAAAATGGCCTACATGGAATCCAAAAGATACAACAGCGCTCACAGCTTCCTTATATGACACTTCCGGTATTGAAACCAACACTTCCGGTCCCGACCCTAGCACTTCCTTTACTGTTACCACTACTAGCGAGCAAGGCATTCATAGAGTTTTTGAAATTGACAGATTCGGTTCATACCAGAAACTATTGCGTGTTATTGCATATGTGATGAAATTCATACAAAACAGCAGAAGTTCTAAAAAGAGACTCGAACCCCTGTCCCCCAATGAATTACTTCAAGCTGAAAAATCATGGCTAATATACCGTCAGTCCAGTACTTATCCAGCAGAGATCAGCAACATGAGATAAAGTAAATCCCGCTCACAGTTGTCAAACAACTTTGACTATTTTTAGATAACGATGGCGGAATCCGTTGCGAAGGTCGAATTCACAATGCCCCACTGGTCGAGAGTTCAGTGGCAGGTGTAGACTTTACAGGCGCACCTTATGTCAGAACTAAAGACGGAATGGAATCAAAAGCATATATTTGTTTATTTACCTGTACCTCCACACGAGCGGTGCACTTAGAACTCGTACCAGATTTCACAGAAGACTCCTTTCTACAAGCATTTAGAAGATTCAGCAGCCGAAATTTTTACCACATGTCATGATCTCTGATAACGCTTTAACATTTATGGCTGCATCCAACCATATAACACGTTTGTTCGAGTCCCGACATGTACATGACACGCTAAATAGTCATGATACCACATGGAAATTCATTCCTAAGCGTGCACCTTGGTATGGAGGATGGTTGGAAAGGTTGATCACAACTTGATTGTACTCACAAAGACAGCACTTAAGAAAACCCTAGGGCGTACCTATGTTACATACGACTCTTTGCAGACTATCATAACCGTAATAGAGGCCGTTATGAATGACCGTCCGTTAACATATGTCTCGTCCGGCAATCGCCCAGAACCAAAACCATTAACACCAGCCCATCTTTTATATGGTAGACGCATTACTACATTACCGTATCATAACACTGTTGATGAAACGAACCTAAGTTTGAACCTTGGTTACACAATGTGCCAGAGTTCAGATTAAAATCATAGAAGACTTCCGTAAGAGATGGAGACATGATTACCTAACTGCTCTTCGTGAACAACATCGTACTTCCGGGAAAAATAAACAATCCATATCAGTTGGTGACGTAGTACAAGTTCACGATGACGTATCACGTGCACAATTGAAATTGGCAGTCGTTGAACAACTCGTGCTCGGGAGAGATGGACTCGTTCGGCCGGCGAAAATTAGAAAAAAAACGCGGTCCTCAGTATGTCCGCAAGATAACTACATATATTTACGCTATTATCTACGTTACGTCTTACCGCGCTATTTGACGTATACGTCACTTCTGACGTATGTTTTACTGTTGTATATATTACTATTGAGATTTTGTACACATTGAATCGAGAGTCAATACAGATCGAACCTACACAACGCCTTTGTATCATTACTTCGAATATACGATACCACTTCCACAAATGTGTACAAAGTATCTGGATTTTTTTAGAGCGTACGCAGTATCATAATGTCTTTTTTAAGACATTTTTCGTTCAAAGGAAAAATAACAAAGATTGAAAATATATTTGTGAAATAGATTCTACAATAAACTTACTTCAAGCTTGTGAAACTTTCAGTTTAATCAAAAATTTGTCAATATGTGTAACATTTCAACGCCGGAATGACGCACTATCAAGAATTAAAATCGCATTCAAAGCAATATACTGACGAAAAATGGAAGACGTGTGACAAGGTATTTGGAATATTAAAACAAGAAATAAGGACATCTTCTTTGCAAAAGAAATTAAATTCAAAATACCGGTTGAAAAAGTGTTCGCGGTATCAGAATTTTGAGGATGCGCGCGCATGGTATGACCCCCTTGTGTCTTATACAAAATAACATGAACAGGATTAATTCTTACAGAATATAAGAAATAAAATAACAATCCTATTAAATGCTACAAACAAAAGAAAATGGTCAACAATGTCTTGGCAACTGAACGTCGATGTATTCGTCGCTACGTCGTTACTGTATAAATATTATGAATGCAAAAAAATTGGTTGTTCATACTAGTATTCATCTTACTTTGTACAACATCGATGGCGATAAACCCCACTATCGGAATATAACAAAAAGGATTGATGGTTATATAATGCGCAAATCCTGCTAGTATCTGCATGTTACATACATCAAATTCCATCGGAGCCTTCTAGCCGATCGCCTCCAGATTGTAAAATAAACAATGAAATACTATTTCAAGAAACAATAAGTACTGTTTAAGTTAGGTTAATTGTGTAAATCTATTATAAATAACATCTTTATTCAAAAAAGATAGAAAGAAAGAAAGAATTTAATCAAAAGCGTCATTATATCGTTACTAACGCAGAAGACGATTCAAAGAGGTGGGATAAATAATTCGACATTGTCACTTGTCACAACAGTGGTCCTGTGAAAATCCCGGAATCCGGTACTCCCGGGGTCGTAAATCAATGGTCCTGAATGAGTAGGCACTAATTATATTCCAAGCTAAAGTTTAAATCGATATACTGGTCATCAAACATATGATGTTATTAATTAATCTTATTTTTTTGCCATAAATTGCTACAAAAATCAAAACTATAAAAGAAGTTTATGCGGTTCCACAATGTTTAAAACGATCCCGAAAGCCGTGCGTTCCGTCGCGATATTGCTCTTAACCATCACGTGGTAATAGTAAAATAGGTTTGGTTTGGCGCAATTCAATATTATTACTGTCCATGCCCACGAGGGTCAAATAGGGTCTTGATATTTTTTTTAAATCAAATTCAACAAAACCTATTAAGGTCTTTAATGTTTTTAACATCTTGATTGGGTTTCTGCATCGTAGGTACAAAAAAAGTTTATTAATGGTTACCAAAATCAGTGATTAAAGCTTAGCAACAGTACTTAAAATTTAACCTATTTTACATTATAAACAATAAACAAAGCATAACATTTAACCTTTCATTTGAGGGATAACTGAAGTATATCAATCAAATGAAATTAAACCTCATTCTTTCTATCACAAGTAACTGTAGACAGCAAGGTTAACTATAACTAGTAAATAAAGGTAGAAAGTTGACTTGATAGATACATGTCATTCTTAAACGCATACTACAAATTTCTAAATCAATGGACGGGACCAAAATAAAACAGAATCAAATTGATGCAATTCTCCATATTTATAATAAAGCATTTGGCAACAGCCAGGATAAATACATACAAAATAGAAATAAAGAACTTGACCAACATCCCTTTTTCACAAAGCAAAGACTCAATGACTTCTGCAAAAAGGAATCAAATGATTTTCAATCAACCAATCACTAATACTTAGGATTCTACTGACCACACTTTCAATGAATTTAAACATGAGATAAAATCAGTTAACCAATTTCTAGAGTTATCTCCCTTTGAAAAAAATCAGATAAGATCGGCGGGTTTGTCTTCTTTTAGAAAATTATTAAATAAATTAGAAATGCAAAAGTTAAAAAAAAAATGTCAACACAACTATTTGATATTTTTTCAGCTTGTTCATATCTTTAAAGTTTATCTGCAAGGGTATGTACAGAACAAAAATAACTATGACAAAGATATAGCGTGTCGGTTGGTGCGACATCTCCAAGAAACTTGTATATCTAAAAGCCTTCCAGAGCTAGCAAGCTACTGTTTTCGAACATATAAAACGACTGAGGAACTATTACAAATTTTGAGAGAGAGGATGTTATCAAACGAAATTAAAAATGTTATTCTCTCGCAGATAAAAAGTATAAAGTAAGTATATCAACCATTTTCTGTAAAGTCAACGTCTCTTATTTCGTGGTAATAGCGGATTGCATTGTCTCACTGACGAATTGACCTTTTGATAAATCATTTTTATTTTCATTTGTATTCATATCATGACACAGATCTTTCTGTAGTTTTTTATCTTCTTTTAAAATTTAATTCTTGTAACACTTTTTGTGCAACCGGCGTCTTATGCAATTTCATTTCTGAACTTCAAACGTAACATATTTCGTTTAAGATTTAAAATTTAATTCTCTTTTAATTATTCATTAATACAGGTGCTGATAATAACGCAATTCCTATTCGCATATTTGAGTTTTCCCTTATCAATGAAAATCTGGATAAAGTTAAATCTTTGGAGAGTATTGACAAAAGATATTATTTGAGAAATTACCCTGACACCTCCTTATCATCTGAATAAACATCTCGTCTATTTTCTGTAGGCCTATCAAACCAGTTTTTTTTGTATAAAATATCTCGTTCAGCTTTTGAGCTATTTTTGTACTTTGCTCGCCATATGGCATTGAACATTGCATCACATTCGCGAAATTCGTGGCTACAGAACCACGCAATTTTCAGCGAAACAATACACCAATCTATTTTAAGCGAAGCATCACACCACTGTGGTGTATGTAAAGTTCAATTAAACTGGATATACAAAATATTAGATATAATAGACTAAAAGCAATTACCTAAGCTATGACATGCTATGTAAATATCATCAGCTGTAAAAAACCAAATGATCTTTATCTGTTTTATATATATATAAATACTTATTAACTTTTTTCTTTTGAAAAAAAAAAGGTCAAGGTTGTAAATGAAGTTACACGGGTTTTCATCGTAGTGATAAAACTAAGGTTTAAAATTTGAAAATTGGATTAATTTTAAAAATAAAGATACTGTGAGATGGGAAATTTCATAAGAAACATGAATCTATAAACGGTTTGGCATTTTGAAGTTGGGAAAGTTAGTAAATTTATAGATTTTATATAACAATAGAATGTGGTGAGAATATAGCACGGATTTCACGAGGATTTTTTTGATTATCAAGCGTTGGCTGTGTAGTGTGTATCGGACAATAGTTGACTGGTTAGTCTCTGTGTGTAAAGTGTGAAAAGTGTATATCTCCTTGAAGAAAATACATATAACATAATATAACACTTGAAAATGCCTCCAAGAAAAGACAGAACTTCTGTCTCCGGATCAGCATCGAAGAAACCATCGAAATCGACAGAAGAACAAGGTGATGCAGATATGTCTCCGGCTGGCAGAAGTCCAGTAGAAACTTCAAAAACTAAAGGTAAACCAAGCGAGGCTTCTAACCAGCCCACCCTTGATAAACATTTGATATTTAATGCAAATCCTGATGAGTTGAAGCATATATTGAAGAGTGTCTCTGATAAATTAGATAGTTTGGCATCACAAGAATACATTGAATCAAAATTTAAATTAATGATTACTGAGGATCTGCTTGGTAAGAAGCTCAAAGACCTAGAAAAAGTCATTGAACTCCAAGTGCAGAAGGAACTAGATAATATACATAAAGAAGTGAAGGTAGTAAGTGATAGGGTTAAGTCAATAGAAGATTTAGTAGAAACTCTGAGAAATAAAGTATCAGATTTAGAAGTAAAAACCGATCAACTGCAGGAAGGAAACCATCAGTTACTACATAAAAACAAAACAAATAGATGAAAGGGAAGTTAAAGTTAAATCATTGGAAGAAAAGAACAATCATCTAGAACAATATACGCGATGTAACAGCGTCAGAATTTACGGAGTTGCAGACGATGTCAGTGAAACCTACAAGGACACATGTAAGAAGGTA
Organism: Ruditapes philippinarum; assembly: GCF_026571515.1. Lineage (NCBI taxonomy): Eukaryota > Metazoa > Mollusca > Bivalvia > Venerida > Veneridae > Ruditapes > Ruditapes philippinarum. Next base: position 158,183 of record NW_026862197.1, on the reverse strand, counting down.
ATTTCAATTATTTCCGATAAGCTACATATAAAAGTCGGAAATGGAGACTTTGACATCACACATAGGATCGGGAAGTTCCGTAGTGATGGGAACAGGCCCATCATATGTAAGTTTGTACAGAGATATCTCAAACATGAAGTATTGAAAGCTCGCAGACAACTTAAGGGTTCGTTCATCGTCATAAGAGAAGATCTCACACGGGTCAACGCAAAACTTCTGGAAAACACCTCCGCACACGATCAGGTAAAGGCTGCCTGGAGCGATGAAGGCAGAATCGTGGCATTACTGAAAAACAATAAAAAACTAGTGGTATCTCGTCTAAGTGATTTGGATAAAGTGCCCGTCGGGTCCTCAGGAACTGTGATACCAAGCACGGAATCTTAAGTGACTTTGTGTGGTTTGGTAACTATTCATACATAGACTGATAGATATAGCACTAATGTTTACATTTATTTGACTAATATTTTGTTGGGAAAATGTTCAAAATTGTGTAGTTTTCATATATAGGTATATATACTGTTAACTATTTTTTGTTTAAATTTATTTTTTGACTATATATCAAACAGGAATTACTATCAAACTATGCTTTACTGTGCCTCTTTACCCTAGGAAGAATACGTGAACATTAATTGTTTCTATTAAAATATTGTTTACATTAAACATGTGAGGTAGTGTTTACTTGTATACGGCCCCTCTTGGGTAATTTCACTTTCGATACCGTGATTGGTTGATATCTAGCCGCATTTTATATTGTTTACATTAAACATGTGCGTAAGCACGTGGTAGTGTTTATGTTTATACTGAGCCTGTTGGGTAATTTCACTTACCATACTGTGATTGGCTGATGCGCAGTGCGCAAACAGCGCCACCTGATAAAATGGCTGCGCCCATGCCAAATTTTACCTGTCAAAAATTATAAACTGTTGTTCACAACACCAAAGCTGGGAGATATAACGGTATGAAAACTTAAGTAAAATGCAAACCTCTTAATTGAAAAACACACGTAGAAATGTTTTAAAAATGTTTATAAAGTTTAAAAGTAGATTTGATGTTCTTTCGTATATTTGTTTTGATGAGTCAGTTCGTCCTTTCGCCGTTTCGGTACATGTATATATTTATAATTACTGGGATACATTAAAACTAAATTATTTTAATCCCAGATAATAGAAAATAAGTAGTATGATTACGTTTTGAAAGCGGTTCTTTGTGGTCTGGTTCTTATTTTTTTCAGTGAAACGTGAACTGTGTAAGATATGAATCTAATGTGAATGGGCAGAGGCACAGTGAAAATGGTCAAAACACAGTAAATCAATGAGTATGTTGTTTACTTTTTACTGTTTATTTTCTTTTTGGAATGTAAAGTTATACTCTATGTACTGGTATTTGTATTGTTGTTATATAAACTTATTGAAAATACCAGGAAATGGTATAACACATACAGTATATATATGTTTCCTACATTATATTTATAAACTTTTTCACTCTTTTTTTGTGTAAAAACACAATCCTTTTATATATGAATAGGCACATTTACTGCCCCCTAGTGAAATGGAGAATATATTACAGCTTAAATTTAATTTAAAGCCCTCTTCTTCAACATGCCGATCGATTCATATAAAAATTACAAAATAATGGATAATATAAGGTTTTTGGTGGATGACCCATTAAGTTTTTGGGTGAGACCCTACATTTTTAAAGGTTTTTATTTAAATACTCTATATATCTATCAAGAAGTTTTACCTGTTCTCATAAAATATCAGACAATTATATTTTCTTTTTCACATGTTTTTAGACAATTTTTTCATGATTTAGATAGCCATGACAAATAATGTGTCAGTGATTTCTATGAATGTTCAAGGCCTAGGCGACAGAGCTAAACGTAGAGATGTTATTAATTTCTTAAAAAGTAAAAAGTACTCAATATGTATGTTACAAGACACTCATTTCACAAATAAGGAAGAAAAGTATATACGGTCCATATGGGGATATGATACCTACTTTTCTAATTTCAATAGTCAATCTCGGGGTGTTGCAATATTTATCAACAATAATTTTGATTGTAAAGTAAATAATATCGAGAAGGATAATGAAGGTAATTTGCTTATTCTGAACTGTAAAATATGCGATAAAGATATCACTCTATTAAATATTTATGGACCAAATAGAGACAACCCAAATTTTTATGAGATGGTTTCAGAGAAAATGTCACAATTCAATAATACTTTATATATTCTTGCTGGAGATTTCAACATGGTACTTAATCCAGATATAGATTGTTTTAATTACTTACACTTAAACAATCCAAATGCACGTGATAAGCTACACAGTTTAATGTCAGAGTTTAACCTAATGGATTGCTGGAGAGAAAATAACTTGGAAAAAAGGGAATATACGTGGTTTAGACAAAATCCAATAAAAAAAAAAGCACGCCTTGACTTTTTCCTAATTTCAGATACTTTATATACCGATATTGACAAAACTTTAATTTTACCTGGGTATCGTACAGATCATTCACTTATTTTAATGTCACTAGAATTTGGTAAATTTAAAAAAGGGCGGTCTTACTGGAAATTTAATAATTCCCTCTTAAGAGATGAAAAATACATAAATGAAGTGAAAAATATTATTACCGAAACAAAACTACAGTATTCATTAGATATATCAGATATAGATAATATACCCCTTCAAGAAATAAGATTTAATGTTAATGATCAGTTATTTTTTGAGACCTTGCTATTAAATATTAGAGGGAAAACAATGAGTTATGCTTCACATAAGAAAAAAACAGAAATTAATAAAGAAGATAAACTTTTAAAAGAAATCGAAATATTTGAAAAAGAAACAAATATAAACTATGAACTGTTAGAAAATAGAAGAAGACAGCTTGCTGATTTAAGAAAGAAAAAAATGGATGGCATTTTCATTCGATCAAAAGCTAAATGGATACATGAAGGAGAAAAACCTACCCGTTACTTTTGTAATCTCGTAAATAGAAATTATGTTTCAAAGTTTATGAACACTTTAATCTCAAAAAAAAGGTGATATTTTAAAAACACAAGATGAAATTCTTACTGAAACAAAACAACACTATGAAAATTTATATAAAGTGAAAGAAACTGAAAATATATCTTTAACTGAAACACTGAGTGATTTTAATGTTCCGAAACTAACAGAAATTGATAAGCAATCCATTGAGGGAGCTCTGACATACACCGAAATGTTAAATTCTTTAAAACGCATGTCTAATAATACTAGTCCTGGAAATGATGGTTTTACAGTAGAATTTTTCAAATTTTTCTGGAATGATATTGGCACATTTTTAGTAAGGTCAATTAATTATGCTCACTCAATTGGAGAATTATCAATTACTCAAAAACAAGGAGTCATAACCTGTATACCCAAAGGTAATAAAGATAAACTTTACTTAAAAAATTGGAGACCTATTTCTTTATTAAATGTTGATTATAAGGTAGCATCTGCCTCAATCGCTTTTCGTATTAAAAATGTATTAGTTAGTATTATAAATGAAGACCAAACTGGATTTTTACCAGGTAGACTAATGGCATCAAATATAAGAATGTTATATGATCTGCTTTTTTATACAGAAAAAATAATATGCCTGGTTTATTACTTTTAATTGACTTTGCAGCGGCATTTGATACTGTCTCCTGGAACTTTATGTACCAAGTTTTAGACTTTTTCAATTTTGGCAATTCTATTAAAACCTGGATTAAATTGTTTTATACCAATATTGAATCATGTGTGATTGTAAATGGACATATGTCTGAATGGTTCTTATTACAGAGAGGCTGTCGTCAAGGAGATGCTCTGTCGCATTACCTTTTCATTCTATGTGCTGAAATTCTTTCAATCATGATAAGAAACATTAAAAATATAAAAGGTATAAAAATCTGTGGAAAAGAATATAAGATATCCCAATATGCGGATGACACTAGTTTGTTTTTAGATGGTACAAAAAAATCTCTTAAGAACACAATGTTAACATTAAAATTTTATGCTAGAATCTCAGGCCTTAATATTAATGTAGACAAAACAAAAGTTATCTGGTTTGGATCGGAAAAAAACAGTAATGTTATTCTTTGTCCAGAGTATAATCTGTCATGGAACGAAAAAATCTTTACAGTTCTAGGTGTTAAATTTACTACAGATTTATCTGAAATTATAGATTTAAATTTTGACTTAAAAATTGAAGAAATCAAGAGATTGTTTGCGAACTGGTCTAAAAGAGTCCTTTCTCCAATAGGAAAACTGGTTGTTGTAAAATCCCTTGCTCTTGCAAAGTTAAATCATTTATTTTTGAGTTTACCAAATCCACCCTTGGACAAAATTACCACCATACAGAACCTTTTCTTCAAATTTATATGGAATAATTCTGTAGATAAAGTCAAAAGAAATATTATTACCAAAGACTACAAGTTTGGAGGGTTGAAAATGGTAGATTTAAAAAAATTTAGTAATAGTCTAAAAGTAACATGGATACGAAGACTGTCCAATTTAAATAACAAATTTAGTTTTTTAGTAGATAGTATATGTAAACCATATCTCCAAATATGGGTCAGATTATATAAAAACAAAACTACATTTAGATATTAATCCATTCTGGAAAGATGTTCTATATAGCTATTATGTTTTATCTCTAAATGTAAAACCAGAAAATAGTAAACAATGTTTTTCAGTTCATTTATGGCTTAACCCAGGAATTAAAGTTGGAAATTCAAGTGTTTGTATTAATAGATGGATCTCTAAAGGGGTTCTGTTTTTAGGTGATCTGTTAAATCAAAATGGAGATTTTTACACATATACTGAATTTTTGGAAACTTATAATATAAGGAGCAACTTTTTGGAATATAGAGGTATGTTAACAGCTGTAAATGAATTCCTTGAAGTAAATAATATGCAACATTTACTAAAAAAACTTAGCTTCTATACACATATTCCGCAAACTCTAGCACTAATAATAACGGATAAAAAAGGGTGTAAATCAATCTATAAAGCAATGCAAGATGCAGGTCATTATCCTAGTTCTTTACAAAAATGGCAAGATGAATTAAGAGATATCACAGAACCAGGATTTTTTTAAAGGAATTCAATATATGATATGAGTTATAAATTTATTTAAGACCCCAAAATAACTTGGTTCCAATTTAGGATTAACCATAGAATACTAGGAACAAATCACTTGCTGACAAAAATGAATCTTACTAATGAAGATGCTTGTACTTTTTGCCAAAGTCAGCCAGAAACTTTGATCCATTTGTTCAATGACTGTGAAATAATTAAACAATTTTGGCGGCAACTTCAGTCTTATATAATAAATAAATGTAATCTGAATTTTAATGATTGGACTACTATAGATATATTATTTGGTAATACAAAATTAGATATTGTTATAAATAAGATAATATTATGGGCAAAGCAATTTATATATTATAGTAAAATGAAAAAAATAAGGCCTGGACTGGAAATTTTTAAGTCACAAATAATAGCCAATTATAACATTGAAAAATGTGTTGCAAAACAAACGGTCAGGTATGAAAACTTTGAAAAGTCATGGCAACAATTTAAAAGTCTGGTTCTTCCAGTTGAATCCCAATAGAGAATATTATATCCATGTACTATACTTGAAAGTTTTTTTATGAAATTTCTATTTAACATAACTATAATTATGCAAAGCAAAAAAAAGAAAGAAAAAAAAAACAGTTTTCTGAACTCTCACCCACTACCATTATGATGTGGTCTCCCACCGCCTTATTCACATCCTTTTTGATTCTCATTTTCAATTGTTTTTATTTATCATTTTTTCTTTAAGAAGGAAACTCTAGTAGTTTACACCAGAAACCTTTTATATATCTATTTTTTTATGAATCAATTCATACATAAAGCTTTCTGTCTACATTTGTATTTATATTCTGATAATTTGTGTATTATTTATGTACATAAATTTGTATACACACATTTTGTAATAAGTGTTATAAGTTTAGTCTTTGACTATGAAAAGTGTACAATTCACCTGTCTAGGTTAGACCTGAAGTATTTAAAGCAGTGAAAAAAAATTTTTTTTAAGAACTTACATGATGAAAGAACTTGTTCATATTAACATTTAAAAGTTGTTGTTTTTTTCTAGCAATTAGGCATTACCATTATATTTCATCTGAAACATAAATATAAGTGGTTTAAGGGAGACAACTCCTAAGCATACTAGAAAGATTGTTTACTTACTCACTACCACATGTACTTGAGGCAGACTGTCTTCCGTGCTCTATATGGGCAATATACTGCGATAAGACTGTAGTATATAGCAAATATAGAGCATTGGAGATAGTTTTGTTACAGGTACCTGTGCTCACTACAATTAAAATTGCTTTATTATATTAAGCTGCAGTTTTTGTCTGTGAACTTGTTATACATTTAGCATTGAATATATACACTAAATATGTGAATTATGTACAATCAAAATAATATAACATACAAAACATGGCAGTTAGCTTTGGCTAGAAAATGTTTTTTTAAGATTTGTGAAACATATTTTTTTTTTTAACATAAAAACCCCCCATCTTTAAACACTATATAAATCTGCCCCCATGGAACATTTTTTTTTTTCATTTCAACATTATATATTCAATTTGTATGAATATGTATGTTTTCTTTATAGTTCTGTGGTTATGTTGAAAACACTATTATCATATAATATAACTTTGTATGTTCATATATTGGGATAGATGTATCATATTGTAAGTGGAAATGGTGGATGGTTCCCCGACCCCACTTTCCACATGGACGGGGAAAATAAATGAGCAACTATGTTGCTGAAATTTAAAAAAAAAAAATTTTTCTTTTTAAGAAAAAAAAATGTACAATATATTTATTATTAAACTTATATATCTATACTCAGTCTTGTATTGATAAAGTTAATTCTAATTAAATTTAAACCTTGGCGCTGCCACCAAAAACAATGTGGCGACTTTCAAATAATAAACTTCTATAAGTCGCAACACTGTTGGGTTAAAACAATTTTTAAATAAATGGATACAAATAGGAATAGTCTTTGTTTAAACTTTTAAAATGTAACAATATTTATTGAACAGTAAGAACAAATGCATATAAAAATAATTATACCTTTAACATCTATTAATATTCATTTATTAACTTATAAATCTACTTTTCACAATTTCCATTATTCTCAATAAATATTTCTGTTAAATTATCTTATTCTATTTTATGCTCTAATATTCTTTAATCAATGTTCTAAACTTTCAGTATCTTATTCTAATTTTCCACCCCAAAAATCAACTTATTCATCTGTGAATTCTCAGAACCAACTTAACTCACATTCAAAAACATGCTCTATTTATACAAAAGAATTCTGCCAGAATTGGTAGAATTTGGCAAAATGTGTGATGTCATAAATAATAGTGGCAGAATTTAGCAGAATTCTGCAGAAATAAATACAAACAAATTCAGAGATTATCTTTTAAGTATGCAACGTTCAATTAAACTGGATAATTAAACAAAATATTAGATATAATAGCAATTACCTAAGATATAACATGCTCTGAAAACATTATCTGTCAGCTGTAAAAAAAAACCCATGTTTATAAACAAAGGAAACGCCCACGAGAAATCAATGACGTAAAACGCATAATTTAATTACGTAATACACATAAACGTTACAGGTACACATAAATGTTGTAAACATGTCGGCAACTCACAATCAGACAAATTATCCAATATCTTTAGAAATTGAAGTTAACAGTAGGTTATCATAAGGTAGTACAAAGTAATATACACAGACAAATACTCTATTGACGAATAAAGTAAGCAGAATAATCATAAGATCACCGGATGCCTGCACTATCGCTGCCACGTGGCTGTTGTCCTGCGTTTTAGCTATCACTGTCCATTTATGACAGAAAATAAACATGTGAGCGAAGCAAAGAATGTAATTACCTCGAGTAATTTGAAATGCCTTTCAATACTTTATATAGAAATCTGATACGCTTAGTTTATGCACAAAAATATTGTGCAAGACACTCTGTGCACAGTTACGATATTACAACATACCTAAATCGCTCTACCAAGAAAATACATATGTTTTGGGTTATTAATGTTTTATCAATATAGCGTAAAACATGTGATAATTACTTCGATTAAAGTGACATAATGTCCATCAAAGTGTTAATGATTAGTGTTGAGATAACAGTAAAAAAAATATTTGAACTCTTGTTCCGTACTTGGCAAGATTAATCAATTATGTCTTTAACAAAACTTTATTAATATTCTTCAAAAGGGATCTGTAACGTTAAAAATGACGTTTTTTTAAGATTTTTGTTTTAAGCAAAGTTTTTGTTTAATACTAGCTATGTTTATAATAAGTAAATTTATTTGTCAATGAGCCATTAAAAAGTCAATCTTTTGAAATGAATAAAATAGCTTATGCGAAATTAGTCACTTAACGTTTTGTACATTCTCAGCAAATATTTTCTTTTTTTTAGAGCGCCCCAGGTTACAGGTATGTTTAACCTTTTATTTTAAAACTAAATAAGTATGGTCGTTTCTTTAAATAAAATGACTTCTGATTAGATTTCGTTTGACCAAAAGAATCAAAGGTAAGTAAAAACACTATGATGTTAGCAGGAACAATTGGAATATGTTTTCTTGCTATCCGCTAACGACATTTGTGAAAAATTATCAATGAATTGCTTTTACATTTTTACAAACTCACCAAATTGAATTTGACTTTGATCGCAATTGTTTCACTCGTGATATATTGTTTGAGTCATTCTGAATATAGAAATATGATGACACTTTTTATTCAGAAATCAGCATGACCGTCACACACGCGTAGTATCCTTAATGTGTTCCTAAAATAAATCTTACAATAAAAAATGCATATTATCTGGATGAGCTGATTTCCCGATTTATTACCTGCTTAAATGAAATATGGAGAAATATTGATGAAAAAAATGCATATTTTTTATTTCCTTATATTCGCTGTAAAATATATATTTTTCACCCACTTTTACATAATTTCCGTTATTTTATTGTGTCTTTCTTCTATATTCAGCCAGTACATAAAATTAGGGAAATAGACAAAAATATAGTCTCTCTAAAGAACGCACAAAACAACAAAATTGAAAATATAGAAGGCTCAATTCCATCAAAAAACATCATCGATTATTTGAAAGAGATAAACTTGTATTCAAGGATCTAATTGGCTCTTTTTTATTATCCTTTACAAAAAAAAATACAGAAATACAGAATCCCTAAAGAAAGCCCAACACGAGAAAATAGAAAATGTTGCAGGCTCAGTTTGATTGAGCCTGTTCATGGACGGTACTGGAAAGTGCAAGTTACCGTCCACGCCCCTTAGCACCGGCTTAAGCAGAATTCAACATTTAAACACTAAAATGGTGAAATTTTGAATTCAAAAACATCCGCAGATGTGTTCATACGGCGGTTTTCATGGAACCCTCAATGTGACACAGTAGTGTCATTCCATGAAAAGCGGCGTATGGTCCAAAAGTAAAAGAATGCGTGTGCCCTAAACGAGAAAACAATGGGCGGAACTAAATAAAATGGGATTTTGAAAGGGGATCTGAGGTTATGAAGCCTGCATATCACAGATAAGATGTCAAAAGACAAATTTAAAAAGCAGGCAACATATCCTAAGGGTGATTAAACAGTATTCAAGTAGGAATACTGGAACCACACAAATTGAAAAAGGCCAAATACAAGAACCTAAAAATACCATGTAAAATGTATACACAACAATAATGTCGTGCTGAACGATCTTCAAGAATCGAAAATATAACATCATTGATTAAATGTACGGGGAGACTTTTACATAATATTTTAAGCCTATTATAGCATTCGGCACGATATGGCCATTTATGTGTTGACGTGCCGTAAAATCCAAACAAACAAACATTGAGCCTGTTCATGGACGGTAATTAAAATTGCAAGTTACCATCCACGCCCCCTAGCACCGGCTTTATCAGTATTCAACATTTAACATGAACTGGTAAAATTTGGAATTTTAAAACATTCGCAGATGTGTTCATATGGCGGTAATTATGGAACATTCAATTTGACACTTCCGTGCCATTCCATAAAAAGCGGCATATGGTCCCCAAGTAAAAAAATGCTTGTGCCCTAAACGAGAAAAAAATGGCCGGGACTAAATAGAATGGAATTGTGAAAGGGGATCAGAGGATATGAACCGTGCATATCACAAATAATACGTCAAAAGATAAATTTAAAAGCAGGCCATATATCCTTAGAGTGATTTTACATTACTCAAGTGAGGTATACTGGAATCACCAAGCAAGAAAATAGCCGAATAGAAAGAACTAAAATACCACAAGCACAACAATAATGTCGTGCTGAACGATCTTTAAGGATCGGAAATATAACATCCCTGTTGAATGTACGTATGAAAGTCTTTTGGATCGTAAGCTAAGAAAGGAGAAAAGTATATAATATACAGAAAATTCATTTTTCCTCTATCATCGGAGATAATTTCATCTACGTGCATGAAAATAAATAAGTCGCTAGTGTTTATATCCTTTGTATTGTGAAACAAAACGAGAATGTAATTTCGTTGATGAAAAATTAGTATCAAGTTATTTTCTTTTATGTAGCTTTTTCCAGTGCTCCAATTTGTAAACACCCATTTATTTATATCGAAAAGTGAGGTATTCCCGGCAATGCTAGACAGCTATTATTGAGTTTTGCTTATCAATTTTAAGATGTTACTCACTAAATCAAAAAAGTATTGCCTTTCTTTCAGATCTTTATGGCTATAAAGAAATCTTCCACTGCTTTGTAAGTTTTTCACTTTATATCGTCTTATACAATAACAACAATAATAATATTATTTCTATAAATGATGATGATCATGATGATGATATCTTATAGGAATCAAATGCTAAAAGCACAGATGTTTTGGAACCAAATGACAGATATAATAAACAGTCATGAATCATAAATGCCGCCACTTTCAGCAATATAATCAATTGTGTTTTCTTGATAATAAAAAAAAACAACAAGACAAGTGGGTTCAATAAACAATGGACAAAATGTGATCCCTCGGAAGAATTTATCACGACAATTTTACCTGAAAATTGCAAACTCGGTTTCAATCTGTACCTGAGGGATACTAAAACAATGCAAGATATCTCAAAACCCACAGCACTTACAAATAAGAACCCTCACATATTGCTGTCTGCTAAAAGGATCTTTTAAATATCACTTAAACTGACCTTATAAGTTATTTTTTAGGTTGACTTTGAAAATGAACTACACAAAACGAATTGCATCACATTTTTACGAAATTGCACCAAGGTAAGTTTTGCACATAATATTAAATCTTTGATGTGCTGTGTAAACACTAAACAATCAAAAGATTGCACTTGTTTTTCCGTAGCCTTGTTTTATTTCTGATTACCGGAAGTCAGCTTATATTCATGACATCAAACATAGCAACTTATGAAAAGACTCGTTACGCTAATTTGACGGTAATATTGGCGTAATAATATATGTACATGCATATGTACGTAGCATGGTGAATTCACATTTTTAAAACCTTCGTTAAGGAAATGTCGTAATTTGTTACGTCACACGTTATAATAATATATTTCTGAAGTACTTGTTTCCTAAAACAGCTTGGTATAGTGCTATAGCTTAAAACTCTATTATAAATCTTTTTCTTTTTTGCCCTTTCTTAATTTATTGGTACACAGAGCTGACACAATTTCAACTTGATGAATTTGTGTGCATTATTTTTCTACACGAAAGACTTGATAATCCTTTAAACAAATCGAATTAAACTATTTTTCGAAATTCGTTCAGATTATCTTGATAAATCTTGCAATTAGCTTTCTTACATCAAGAACTCATAACTATAAATAATTTATTAAGTATTATATTTAATTTTGTTTTTAACTTTACTTTTGTGTCCGTCCGCTGAAACTTTAAATTATTATGTATTTGCGTTTTCACAATATTTCAGCTATATAGTATTCTGCACTTGTATTGTTTTAACTATAAACTTTAAGATATTTTTGTGCACAGGAACAAATGATGAAAATGCCAAAACTACGTTTTAAGCTCTTAGACAAAAAGGTAGGTCATAAATTATTTTGTACTAAGTTTGAACTTTTATTTGAAGATATAAGAAAGTTAGATTCAAAGTAACACCAATGCCTAAAATATTGCACAATTCCACAATTAAAATGTAGACCAGTTAATTGTAATAACCTTAAAAGTGCTTGGATAATTCCAGAAAGTGATCATATTTTGAAATGAATGTTAACCATTTTGAACATTTAATGTTGACTTATAACATAAGACATAGTCTTATGCTGTATAAACTTCAGGGTGTTTGCAAGTGTTCTGAGCACTTCTTAGATAAAGTGAAAGGTACTTTGGACGACGTTCAAGACTCAAAGGTATGCTCTTATTCATTATTGACTACTTTTAGTTGAACGATAATAGAGTGTCATATTGAAAGTTTATGTTCAGCGGCATAACAAAACTTTTGAAAAATTTCTGTCTATATATAAAAACATACAAATAGACACATTACGTTTGTTTAGACATGTTTTTACATCAATAAAAAGTATAGAAACGAATGACTCTAGATGTTTTGTGACACGTTAAGTGGCAGAAACATGCGAGACCACACACATATATGTATATGTGTGAGTGTGTAATTCGGTTGAATTATCAGAACAATGCTTCATCCATTTTGTTTTTGACTTTTGATTATCTGGAATATGGATAAGTGACTTCTGCATGATAAAATTAATGTCTTTGCTAAGAAACGATATCTAAACATGTGATATGTTGCCTCTTCTGACATAGACGAATCATATTTTGTCTCGAAATACTAGTTTTGACCGAAACTAAAATAGAATTATTCTCTTACTGTTGTACAAAAATCTGGAAACAAATTAAGTGATCACTCGGAAGCTAAGCTATCTTATACGAAATAACATGAACAGGAATATTTCCTACAGAATATAAGAAATAAAATAACAATTCAATGAAATGCTACAAACAGAAGAAAATGGTCACTGTAGCATGATGAGTAAACTGTAACATGATACTCTAGGTGCGTACAGCTTCTTTATAATAGAGAGTTCCCTAGATCTTAAAATACTACCATCACGGACACTGATATGTTAACACATGTATCATATACTATAGTTAGTTAATAAACGTAGATAGAGCACATATATATTTATGTCTTTCATAAATCCATGACATAACATGGTGTCAGAACTGGAAAGATAATAATTCTTAAAGACGGAATATTTTATATAGTATAATTATAATTCCTAACGAAAGAATATTATATAAAAAGGAAAATCATTCCTAATGACGGAATATTAATAAATGTGCAATAAACATTCTTTAAAAAAAGGACATAAATTAACTATAATTCCTTCTTGTTGGAATATTTCATAAACATTTCCTTACGTGATGGAATATTATAAAAAAATGAATTTAAGTGGTATCCCGCAACCTCAAATGGACTGGACATCGACCAATCTTGTAGAAGAATTCGCAAAATTTCAAGAGCACTGTGAATTAGTATTTAAAGGACCCTTGAAAGATCAAAAAGAAGATGTCCACGTAACTATGCTATTGCTATATATGGGTGCAAAGGGAAGAGAGATATATAGAGCCACCAATTTATCTAATGCAGATAGAAAATAAACAAAAAAGATCTTCCAAAAAGTCCGAGAACACATCGCTCCCATAATTAACCCAGTATTTAGCCGCTATCAATTCAATAACATCACACAAGGCGGAAAGACAATGGAACAATTCATCACAATAGTAAAAAACAAGGCTGCAGAGTGTGATTTTGGAACAAGGAAAGATGACATGATCAGAGATAGAATTATATTTAGTGTGTCATCCACGAAATTAAGAGAAAGACTTTTGCAAGTTGTGAAAGATCTTAAATTAGACTAGGCAACCAAAATTTGCCAGGAATTTGAATATGCTGCAACTCAAATAAAAATGTTCAATAACGTTCAAGAAAGTGCTCCGGTACATGCAGTATCAAGATCGAAGGGACGGATGCCTAGCCGTTCATCGGGTATCCAAGGTCGTTCGTTTCGGAACCCTTCGTCGATGAATCCAGGTCGATATACAGAAACATCAAGCAATCCAGGTCGCATTGGGGAACGTTCACACAGTAAAAATATGTAAAGATGTGGAAATCAACATACTGACAAGCAGCGTTGTCCAGCAAAAGGAACACAATGTAACAATTATAAAAAATGGAACCACTGAAGCAATGTTTGTAAATCTAGAACAGTGAATGAAATTTCAAATTTATGTTCTGAATTATACATTGACTGTGTAGAAAATGTGGACAGTCTTGACTGTGTAATAGTAAAAAATGGACATATGTTTACAGAAATATTAATTGGAAATAGTAAAAAGGCTGTGCAAATGAAGTTAGACACTGGCTCTCAGGTAAACATTTTGCCATTATCTACCTTTTAAGGTTTAGGAATCAAGGCACCACTTGAAAAGCCCACATCTAAATTGACCGCCTACAATGGCAATTCCTTGCATAGCAAAGGGCAAATCACTCTCCCTTGTTCTCATGCTGTTTCAGGTCAAGCAAAAAATGACACGTTTCATGTCGAAGACACGAAATCCCCACCACTATTAGGTTGCGAGTCGTGCTTGGGCTTTAAGCTCATAGAATTCGCTCATTCTGTACAAAATGATTATAATCATAGAAATAAAAAGGCATTTCTCACTAAAGAGTCCCTTTTGACGGATTATGTCCAGGTTTTTGATGGCATAGGGTTACTCCCTGGGGAATGTAACATTCATGTTGGTCCAAATGCTACACCAGTTGTTCATCCTCCCCGTATGATTTCAGTTGCTTTACAAGATAAAGTGAAACAGGAACTTACACGAATGGAAAAAAATGGGAGTAATAGGGCCCGTAAGTCTCGTTTACTTTCACTTTCGATTTACCACTTCCGGGTACATCGGCAGACTTATTTACCGTTACGCATATAGGTAACCCGAAGAACTGGAGAGATATAGAAGTTAAATTTGTTTCGGTCCGCTTCAGATTTGAAGGAATGGAAAACACTGGTCAAAAAATGCAGGTAGGTCAATTATCTGACAGAAAAATGAGGGATTTATAAAGTTAAATAAAACTAGTTTATTTTCGGATAGTGACAATTTTTTCGGATGTTTTGTCAAGGTAGTGAATTCTAGTTGTTTAGCTTTTAGTATTGTTTTAAAACTACTGATGTGAGAAATTTATTCAAACCATTTTAACTTATTGAAATAAACAATTGAGAAACACTTTAATTCTAGTGTTTATAAAAGTTATACAAAATTCGGACATTGAACAGTAATTCAGATATTTCATCCCTTCCATTTTATCAAGATTTCAATTACTTACATTAGTATAATAAACCCAGGTCTCAAGTAAGAGTTTTGATTATTAAATAATTAGATGGATAGATCATAGATGTATGCAAAGTTTAATAGTATTGTTCCATTTCTAACTATGGAGAATAGTATCATTTTAGGCACTAACAGTAAACACTTATTTTTTTATTCTCTTCCTTTTTCAATTATATATACATGTTAATATGGTACCTAGCAAATTATGATTGAATTAAAAAAATATAATATTTGAATAAACCATTTCAGATGTGTAGACAGGGAGGTATATGACAAGTACATGTATAGAATATACAGTTCTTCACTATGGACCATTAATCAACTGTTTGCACTGCCTATGATCCTGAAATATCTATACATCAAAGGTAAATACATGTAAAATAATTGATTAATTTTTAGTTGAGATCAGAAAGATAAACAATTATCAAAATATTTTAATATTTTTTGGATTTCACTGCATGATAATTGATAAGTAAATAAAACATGAAAAACAGTCATGTTTCACATTGAAGAAGATCAAAATTTTTGACTGTTATATATTACATGTATGTGTTGTTGTTTATCTTTAATGTTTATTTACTTCAAATATGAAATTTTCTGTCAATCATGTCAAGCTTATTAAGTTTAATGTAAATATCATTTCTAGTGTTTTACTCAGCGAAATATATTCAGGTCTAACATGTTTTCATTCTGCAGATAAAAAGAAAAAAGATGAAGGGACTTTGTCCATGAAGACCTTTATTGCAACTACCATCTTCCAGTTCCTTAATTTGAGAATGATATCAGAGAACACACAGTTACATTGAAATATTAGTTTAATATAAGCCACTGAGAATAGTCAAATGTACTTTCCTGAAGAAGATGAATGACATGCAGCACAAAAATCTTGATGTAAAAGAGTATGATTTTATGGTATTTGACACTATGATTCCATAATGTAGTTATCTTGTTAATGTCACAGTGATAGAAACAGAGTAAAATATCCACATTTCATTGCAGTTTTAAGTATTAAAACTAGATGTTCTATAAATACCAAAGTAGAAAACACATCAGAGATAAGGATTTTCATGGAATCACAGTATAGTCATATGTCATTATGGACATTAAATGATAATGAAGTAAAGATGAAAAAGAAATAGCAAAACTATTATATATCATCTACTACTAATATTGTGAGGTAATCATTGATAAGCTCACAAATTTGCATTCAAAGCTTTGATATCAAGCTGACCATTTTTCAACTAGAATATGTTTTATAACTCTATGATAATTTGTTCATGTTATTTATGGTAATTTTCAAACTCTTTACATTTGTAAAAGGAAACATTCTTATTCTTGTATAAGTAGACTTTCACAGTGTAAAGGTACATTGTCCAAATAACTAATAATAATTTCAAGTGCTTTCCTGAAGTTTTTCTTCCACTGGAATATCAGTGTGATATATTTGCAAAGCAGTGCACTATAAATTGTGTAAAAATAAAAGTTTATCAAACTTATGAACTGTTGTTTTTTTTGTTTCTACTATTTGGCATATATTTATAGCAGTGCTTGATCATAATGGTTCATCTGCAAAATAAGTGTCACTGTGTACTTTAAGCAATGGTTAGATTGCTTGAATATGCAAGCATTGACTATAGTAAATACTATGCATGTCATTTGAATTTTGTCTGTCCTGAAATCGAAACAGACACTATCTAAATGATATTGATGAAAAGTTCTTGACAGCTCTTCAATGACTACATTTATACATGGACAAAAGTTAAAAGCATTCATTGTGTGTTTTTTTTTTAAAAAAAACATTGACAATTTTGAAACATCCCAATGGGTATATTAATGTACCAGTGATGTAATTGTTTTGTATCAAGTGCAAACCCTAAGTGTTGCTTGTTTTGTATGGATGATTCACTTTTGGTCAAATGTAAACAGGTTCAATACATTATAAAACAGGTAATTTGAAACACAAAGAAGTATATGGTATGAAATAACTGTCCCTCTGTCACTAAAATCTTTCAAGGAATGCAGAATTGCAAGTCTTCTCCAATTTTGTGATTGAGAGACAGACTAGTCTTGGGCTTTCAAGGGCTAGCAAGCTACAATGTAGTGTTTTGCTACAGAATACTCAACACAGATGAATTGCATTAATATTGTTTACTCTGGTATTACTACCTGTCATGTACAATGCAAATCATGGCTTTTCTAAGAGCAGTGACAGGCTATTACTGAAAGGAATTTTACACATCTTGCCTCAGACACAAGTTTTTCTTTGAGATGATTTTTATGATATTTAAATGATGGTTATAGATTACATTACTTTTACAATTGCAGTGATCATGGTGATAGTATGAAATGAAACTCAATCAAGATAGAAACATTTTAATGCAGATCGTTTATCTTTTTACCATTCTTGTCACCTTATGAGTCTGTTTAAAACAATTTTATCTTAACTGTTTTGAAACTACATGATGCTTGGTTGAAACTGTTTTGGACAGCCATTTGCAGAAGATAAATTATCTTTGAATAATTAAGTTAATACAAAGTTACAAATGACAGGTTATTTATTTCTAACAAAGACAGGTTATTTATTTCTAACAAAGACAGATATTTTGTTTAACATTTTTACACTGACATATATCTTTGAAGTGTCTTCAACCTTAGTTTTTATTAGAATACAAACATTCAGTCAGACAGTTTACACAAGACATGGAGCTTTAAGAAGCTTTAATTCAGTCAAAATATGTAATGGACTGCCATGTCTCTACCACTTTGTACTCCAAGACTGTGTATGGACATTTCCTTTTAACTATGTCAGGTGGTATCACTACTGCGAATTCACTTATATTCGTGGGCATGAAATTTCGTGGTTTTATCAAAACGGGCATTTTCGTGGGTTCTTAAATTCGTGGATTTTCGTTTTCTTGTTAAAAAAAATTCAGTAACTTAATGCAAAGTAATCTTTAACTTAATCGCCGAACATTTTTACTTACAACATGTACATACCTTTACTTGTCACACAGCGCTTGTCAATATATTTAATCCTTGCCTCTGGCATAACTCTAATATAGCACAGTTACTGCCGATAATTGACTGCAATTAACAAATTTATGTGACATGATATATACCTCCATTGGACACACTGTCCCTGACACTGTCCCTGTAATTCGCCGATGTAAACATCGCATAATTTAAACGACACCTGAGAGGTTTTAACCAGCGAGTTTAAAAGTTTACACCCTGAATTGTTCTTAACATATTTGACAGTAACTGCACGCAACGTCACAGCGACTGTGTAAATTTACATGCATATAATTTATTCTCGGTAAATAACACGAGGATGTGTGGATCTTGTAAAAGTCCGTGGCGTCTTTTAATGTTTACGGAATAGCATTCGCACAAATACAAATTAAAATTCATATAAACTGGATCATTTAAAAACGACAAAAGAATGTACAATAAATCTGTTTTAGCGATCGTATTTTTTATAGTTTTGTGTACTTACGACATTAATATCAAAGACTTTTTTTAATTAATAAGAGCAAACTGACAATTTTTATTAGCGCTAATTATTGCACTGCCTGGGTTCCCATATTTACTCGATTATGTCAAGTATTCTTGTTAACACAATCAAGTCCTAGTAGACTACAACGATCAAGTATGTATATGCGACATTTGTGACAGTAAATTGAGGACATATTTATAATCGAGTTTTCTTTCAAGTTTCTAAAATATTGCAAATGGATTTAATTTGTCACGAACCTGATTATCTGTCTGTATTTACATCCATTTCACGAAATATCGGCCGGAAAAGAGGCGACGCATGTTTGTAATATATAGAACAGAGACTGGGTTAGAAGTATAAATTTGTTTGGATAAAAGTTCGTCGGATCTTAAATTCGTGGATTGACCTACCCACGAAAACCACGAAAATTTGTGCCCCACGAATAATAATGATTTTACAGTATTTGGTTTCTAATCTGATGGTGAACACTCCAAAATAAATCAAGAGCCATGCCAATTACTCAAGATCCAACCATGAAATCACATACCTGAATATTAAGAAAATTTATCATGAGTTAAAAGCAATAATAATTGGTCAATTCAATCATTTTCATATTGTCATGAATAGAAAATAATGTTGAAAAGGAAGAAACACTTCTTGGTGTCCTATTTTTGTAGATTTGCTTTGACAACTGATCTTTAAAAAATTGTGATAGTGACTAAGTTCTTTTAACCATTTACTGAACATGATTTAACTAAAAAAATATGACACACTTACTTGAGAAAAATACTTTAATCAGTATTTAACATGAATTAACTACATATGCCATACTGTTTGTTTATTTAGCTACACTGTAATTATTTACAAAAACGAGAACATTATCTTATACAAGAATATTTATTTTTCATTAATGTAGTTGAAGTAGCTTTAAGTATATATTTCTTACCAAAACGATTTTACAGCAGAGCATGCATGTGTATTTACATCGGATACTGACGTCTTTCATCTCACCACTTTCCTCAGTCTAAATATCTACACGAGCAAAATATTTTATTAAATTTTATGAAAATCTAAATTGCTTGACTGTTTGTGCTTTACTCTATTTTCAGTTAAAAGAAAATATATTCAACTTAAACACACTGATAAGTGATAATCATTGTTCAAACTTTATATCCGAAATATACGCTTCCGAAATTTCTAAACATTATACATCTGATAGATAATCAGGTCGCGCTATAGAAAATCGATAAAATCAAATACACAAGTCTGAAAATAAAGTTGTATCAAATAAACAAATTTATTAGATTTACATGAAAATGAAAATATTATAAACTGAATTCGAAATGACACACCCACCTGAAGATTATACGAAGTTTCTTATATTGATGCTTGTTCACAAGATGAAGCCATTTGCATTTCGTCACAAAACAAAACACTCTGCCAATTTCTACATATCCTTTGCTTTTCCGTGCAAGTTTTACTTTCCCATCGGCATACAAGTATTACCCGATATAGATAGGCAATGTTGTTGATATTTGTTTGTACCCGGAAGTGCAAAATATCTTGAAATCTCGCAAGTCACATGACGAGACTTACATACCCTATTGCTAAGATTTCAACACCCACTGAATGGTGTAGTAATTTAGTTGTTACTGAAAAAAGTAATGGCGATATACGTCTTTGTTTAGACCCCCGTTCGCTTAATAGTGCAATTAAGCGTACACCCTACCCGCTCAAAACACTTGATGACGTATTACATAAGTTTGGTTATGCAAAGTATTTTACTAAATTGGACTTAACTAGTGCGTACTGGACAATACAATTATCTGAAGAGTCGTCATATTTGACTGCATTTAACAGTCCATTGGGGGTCTTCAGGTACCTTCGGTGTCCATACGGATTAAACGTATCAGGTGATTTTTTGGTTCGCGCCCTTGACGAGGCACTGATAGGTCTTGAAGGGGTAGCTACAATTG
This sequence comes from Ruditapes philippinarum, assembly GCF_026571515.1. Classification (NCBI taxonomy): domain Eukaryota; kingdom Metazoa; phylum Mollusca; class Bivalvia; order Venerida; family Veneridae; genus Ruditapes; species Ruditapes philippinarum. The sequence goes on along the minus strand of NW_026862197.1, from coordinate 137,237 downwards.
TTGATATTTGTGTTTGGGGTTCCACGAGGGAAAGTCATGACCTAAATTTAGTAGCTGTGCTTGAACGTGCTTTAAACAAAGGCATTATTTTCAATTCCAGAAAGTTGGAAGTAGGTCTCACCGAAATAAGTTATTTTGGTAACGGGTTAACTGCAGAAGGCTTAAAGGCCGATGCCGCCAAAATTGAGGCCATTAAGGATATGAGACCACCCACATCAAAAAGTGAACTACAGGTGGTATAATGCATGATTCGTTATCTCAGTCCATATGTCTCTAACAATTTATCAGAGATTACCGCTCCTATGAGAGAGTTATTGCATAAGGACACTATATTCACGTGGCAAAAGCTTCAAAGTGATTCCTTTGAAAAAATGAAAGAAGTCATTTGTAAGGACACATGTTTGGCTTATTATGAACCAAACAAATCCTTGACATTGCAAGTTGATTCTTCTTCAAAATCTTTTGGGGCAGTAATCCTTCAGGAAAAACGTCCCATAGCATTTGCGTCCCGTAGCTTAATTGAATCACAGAGAAATATGGGTCAAATTTCTAAAGAGCTATTATCTATTGTCTTTGGATTTACGAAATTTGATCAGTACTGCTATGGCCGTGATGTCATTATAGAAAATGACCACATCCCTATACAGGGATTGGCATTCAATACCTGCTAGGTTGCAGCGTTTAGTCTTGAAATTAACTCCATATAGGTTTCAGTTTCGTCACATGTCCGGTAAGAAAATCCCATTAGCAGATGGACTTAGCAGAAACGCCAGCCCGGAAACAAGCCAGGAACTTAATGAGGTATTGAGGCACACGTTTGCATGGTTATCTCATCTTTACCCGTGTCAGATAGAAAACTTGAGGAAATCAGGTTACACTCAAAACAAGATGAACAATTATGTACATTACAACAAACGATAAAGTTTGGTTGGCCTAAGTACAAAAAGGCTTGTCATCAGTTAATTGCTGCCTTTTGGAATTATAGGGAAGAGTTATCTGAGGTTAATGGTTTAATATTGAAAGGAGAAAAAAATCGTTATGCCCAGGTCACTTAGATCTGAAATGTTAAAGGTGCTGTTTTCCAGTCATCTGGGTGCGCAAAAATGTCAAAGTAGAGCAAGGTCAATAATGATTTGGCCGGGAATTTCAAATGATATAATTGAAATGGTAAATCAATGTCAGATTTGACTTTGAAACAGGTCATCGCAACAGAAGGAGCCATAAATCAGCTCTGAAATCACATACTATCCGTTTCAAATTGCAGGGTTTGACTTGTTTTCACTTAATGGGAAAAATTTCATGGTCATGAACGATTACTATTCTAGGTATCCCATAGTTCTTCATAGTTCTTGAATTTTCGAAAATGAAAAGTTCAACTGTTATTTACCACATGAAAAATATCATGTCACATTGGGGCATATGTGAGAAAATAGTCACTGATGGGGGTCCATGTTTTTCTAGTCAAGAATTTGAGGAGTTTTCAAAGTCATGGGATTTTGTACATGTAAAATGTAGTCCATATCATAACCAAACAAATGGTTTGGCTGAGGCGATGGTTAAAGTTGCCAAACGGATACTTAAAAAGGCAAAATATGATAATTCTGATCCGAGAATAGGATTTTTAGAATATCGTTCTATTCCTCTCGCTGATATAGGAAATTTCAGTCCAGCACAGTTAGTCCAATCACGACAACTTCGTTCTATCCTTCCCACTGTAAGGGAAAACCTTATACCACGGGTACCGCCCCCTGATGTAGTCAAACAAAAAGTCGCAGAATCCAAGGTCAAATCTAAGCATTACTATGAAAAAAATGCTAAACCTCTGTCTCTCTTATCTTAAAATACTACCATCACGGAAACTGATATGTTAACACATGTATCATATAGTTAAATAATAAACGTAGATAGAGCACATATATATCTATGACGTTCATAAACCCATGACATAACCCCAAAGTCTGGGCAACTGAACGTCCATGTATTCGTCGCTACGTCGTTACTGTATAAATATTATGAATGCAAGAAAATTGGTTGGTCACATTTTCTCATACTTGTATTCATCTTACTTTGTACAACATCGATGGCGCGGAAAATAACAAAAAAGAATTGATGGTTATATAATACGCAAATACTGCTAGTATCTGCATGTTACATACATCAAAGTTCATCGGAGCCTTCTAGCCAATCGTTTCCAGATTGTAAAATAAAAACAATGAAATAAAATTTCAAGAAACAATAAGTTCTGTTTTAGTTAGGTTAATTGTGTAAATCTATTATAAATGACATCTTTAATCAAGAAAGAAAGAAAGAATTTAATCAAAAGCGTCATTAAATCGTTACTAACGCAGAAGACGATTCAAAGAGGTGGGATAAATAATTCGACATTGTCACTTGTCACAACAGTGGTCCTGTCAAAATCCCGGAATCCGGTACTCCCGGGGTCGTAAATCAATGGTCCTGAATGAGTAGGCACTAATTATATTCCAAGCTAAAGTTTAAATCGATGTACTGGTCATCAAACATATGATGTAATTATTTAATCATATTTTTTGCCATAAATTGATATAAATTTCACATCTATAAAAGTAGTTTATGCGGTTCCCTCAATGTTTGATACGATCCCGAAATCCGTGCGTTCCGTCGCGATATGGTCCTTAATCATCACATGGTAATAGTACAATAGGTTTGGTTTGGCGCGATTCAATATTATTACTGTCCAAGCCCCTGAGGGTCAAATAGGGTCTTGAATTTTTTTAAATCAATTTCAACAAAAGCTATAAAGGTCTTTAATGTTTTTAACATCTTGATAGGGTTTCTGCATCGTAGGTACAAAAAAAGTTTATTAATGGTATCCAAAATCAGTGATTAAAGCTTAGCAACAGTGCTTAAAATTTAACCTATTTTACATTATAAACAATAAACAAAGCATAACATTTAACCTTTCATTTGAGGGATAACTGAAGTATATCAATCAAATAAAATTAAACCTCATTCTTTCTATCACAAGTAACTGTAGACAACAAGGTTAACTATAACTAGTAAATAAAGGTAGAAAGTTGACTTGATAGATACATGTCATTCTTAAACGCAAACTACAAATTTCTAAATCAATGGACGGGACCAAAATAAAACAAAATCAAATGAATGCTATTCTCCATATTTATAATATTCATAAATTCTCCATATTTATAATATCCATATTTATAATAAAACATTTGGCAACAGCCAGGATAGATACATACCAAATAGTAATAAAGAACTTGACCAACATCCCTTCTTCACAAAACAAAGACAATGGCTTCTGCAAAAAAGGAATAACAACCAATCATTAACAAATAATTTGAATCCTTAGGATTCAACTGGCCACACTTTCAATCAATGTAAACATAAGATAAAATCAGTTAAACCAATTTTTCTAGAGTAATCTCCCTTTGAAAAAAATCAGATAAGAACGCGGATTTGTCTTCTTTTAGAAAATTATCAAACAAATCAGTATTGGTATTGTAAAAGTTAAAAAAATATGTCAAGTAAACTATTTGATATTTTTTCAGCTTGTTCATATCTTTAAAGTTTATCTGCAAGGGTATGTGCGGAACAAAAAGAACTGTGACGAAGATATAGCGTGTCGGTTGGTGCGACATCTCCAACAAATTTGTATATCTAAAAGCCTTCCAGAGCTAGCAAGCTACTGTTTTCGAACATATAAAACGGCTGAGGAACTAAAACATATTTTGACAGAGAAGTTTGATCAGTTATCAGACAAAATTACATCTGTTATTATCTCGGAGATGGATAGTCAAAGGTAGGTATACAACCATTTTCTGTAAGGTCAACGTCTCTTATTTCGTGGTTATAGCGGATTGCATTGTCTCGCTGATGAATGCACATTCTAATAAATCATTTTTGTTTTCATTTCTATTCACATCATGACACATATCTTTCTGTAGATTTTTTACTTCTTTTTATCATGTGCCGCACTAGTCAAAATTAAGCTTTCTACTTTTTTTTGCGGGCGGATTTTTACTGTCATGAATATTTAGGTATTTTAACGATCCTTCGATTTCGTTTTTTGATACCAGTTTATCAGGTATTTATAAAATTCATTTATAACGCCTACGTATAAGTAAAATGATCTTTTTGAAACGGTAAAAGCCCACCCTTTTAAAAATTTATTTTCATTTGTGCTAATGTAAGTTAAATGCCACATCATATTATTTAATATTTGTGAAATATTTTTCATTGGATACTACCATAATATATATTCAATAATTATTAAGTGAAGGTTAATGTTTATTAGTACGTATTTACAAAATTAAATTGGTCAGGCGCGACTCGGCCGCGCGACCAATTTAGTATTGTTAATGCTTACTAATAAACTTTAACTTGAATAGTGTTTTAAATTATGTTTCTATAAACAGTTGATTTACTAGACTGATCAACAGTTTGCCAATTTACCAAAGTAAATGTGTTGCGATTCATTTGAAATACTGAAAACCTATTGGACAAAAAATGATTTTAAATACGAAATAAAGTTTTACCGGTTAAATCATATATTTCTCCAAATATAATAAACAATTTTCACTATTTAATCATCTGCACCTTAAAGGGAGACACAGGCAAAATTTTCATATTTTAGATTTTAATTTTCTATGCAATATTCTATAAATGTCATCGAAATGAATAGACTAAGCAGTCTAGGGAATAAAAGTTTTCTCCATATAAAGAAAAAAAGTACGTTTCCTAACCTGACCCATGCGGGTCAGGTTGAGCATTTAGATTTCACCACCGTTATCACAGTGAACTATAAAAACGTAAAAGAATCAGTTAAATGAGCAACTTAGGCTTGTTTTAATCTCACAATATCCACAATATTTGTTTTTTTTTAAACTTCTAGGGATTGTAATTGTTAAATGACTTGTTTTAAAACTACTTGTTAGTTATGTCTGCGTCGTCATTTCGTACAATATATGTAGACTAATTTACTATTTAAACTCACATTTTAAAGTATTTATACAGAAAAAAACATGCTGGGACTTTTAATCACTTTTAAAAACTTCATTTTAGCGTAAGTTAAGTAAATATGGTAAATTTAATATTTTGTCATATATTTGCCTGAGTATCCCTTTAATGTAACACATGTAAAAATGTTGCAGTCATATGGATCTGTCTCCTTGGTTAATTTGATGTTTACCAAAATATCCCTTTCAATATGATGGTGCCTGTACCATGTGATCTTTTTGTGATTTGCGAGGGGCAAAAACCAAAACATAAATGGACCAGGAATTTTTTGCCATAGCTTTTTAAATAAAAGATTATATTCATGTGTTAATCACTACAATAAGCGTGCTATATAAAAATGAAATATTCAAAAATAAAATAAAAATTTGATCGTTAACACGAACCACAAAAAGTCACGTTGTAAAGGCACCGTGAATATGTTCAGATGTCCTTCTTAATGAGCCCATTTGTATTTTACTCAATATATAGATAATCAATTGAGCAACGTTAGAGCACTGTTAGCTGTGTTTCTGTTAAGCTTAAAATATATAATGACAGAATACACATGACAAGAATAGTATCAATCGCTGACACATAAAACTATAAGCCTAGACATATTAAAGTTTTTTTATTTGATATTTTAGACTTTGAAATAAAAAAAAATGCTGTATGGGATACAATATAGATTTGATGAAGTTTTTGACTCTGAAAATGGAAACACGGCTAAAGTGATAAACTTAGGTCCAATAATGATGTTTATTGGAACATCATGTGGTTCAAACGCTGAAAGTGCATCGGTCATATTTTATAAGGTGTGAAATTAATAATATAATCATTTATCTGATTGTTTAACATGTTACAGTTTATACAAAATGCAATGCATTCCATATATACATTCTATAAAACGTATACAGTCAAACAAACCGACTAGTGTATTACGATGTTTACTAAAATGACCTTTCAACAGTTAAGCACATTTATGAGACTGTAATACTGTCAACAACATTGTTTTCAGTTACTTACGCTGCAGATTCTAGTATACGTTTATTTTGGGTCAGAATCTCGATTTTGAGACATTACTGTTAAGGTCAGAACCTACAGAGATATTTTTAAAAAAAGCTAATTCATTGTCATCTCTAAGTTTTCCTTCATATGAAAGATACAAAAAGAAAGAATAGTTCATTTTATTGTTAATTGTAATTTCTTTACAAATGTGTCCAGACGTTTTTGTTACTGTGTTCTTTCGAATGATAATTAGATCCTTCCGACGGTGTCTCTTTCCTCCTTGTCAACACATTAATATTTGTTGGTCATGGCACTTATCTTAATTCAAATATAATTACTTCATTAAAATTGATTCAAGTAACGATGAAGCATTAAAATGACTTTTGTTTGAGTAGTGTTTGCGTAGCCATTTGTTATGAAATAAAAATGTGTTTGTTTTTCATGAATTCGAATATGCTAAATATCACACACCGAAGTGCGAAAATATCATGTACATTGTATGTATGCATTCTATGCATTATGAGTACATAATATACGCACTGGTGAACATATTACATTTTTCTCAAAATGTAACCAAATGTAATTCCAGTGTTTGCACCTTGTCATCTAACAATTTAATACACAATTGATGTTATTAATTTAAAATAAATCAATATGGAATAACTATTGTACTTAGGTGCATAGCTCTAGTAAGTATACTTACTCAATAGTTTATTGCTTTTCTGCAAAAATAAAGCACTGTGGGTAAAAATTCCAGGCATAAGAATTACCAGTTCAGGATTAAACAACTTATCTACTGCTCCGCTATTGAAACTTTAAGTCACCTCTGGGAACCTTTATATATACGAGGGTTGTCCAAAAAATTCGTGCACTGCAGTTATTGTTCTGACAGGCATTAATAAAAAAACATGAATTATATATAACTTGAAGGGAAATCTGTCTCAAATAAGAAAACAAACGAAAAAGCCGTGTAAGAGACGTGTCGTGAAAAAGAATTGTCATTAAGTTACCTTTGTAGAATCTAACGTAATACCGGCGCCCGACAAAACGTTGGGTTAGTACATTACTGTTATTGTATTAATTTTCTGTTGCTTGTAAATTGGCATTTGCTTTTCATGTCATAATTTGTTTTACATGATTGATGCAAGGTATTTGGTAGTTTTTATTGTTCATATACAACGTACATGTAACATATTTACCAGTGCACGAATATATTCGACAACCTTCGTCACATGCGCCGGCATTGCGGACGGAGGTCTGTCTGACCGGTTGTCATCGCCTACCCACCCTCTACAGGGGAAATTTAGGTGCAACGGCAAATTATTTTGATAGTCTATATCTAATGGCAAGATAAGAATGAAATTAAAAACGAAACCTTAATTTATTCTGAAAATGTAAATAGCCGCACTGATATCGAACATAAATACAATGGTAACAGGTTAATAGAATCTGAACTAAAACCGTTATGATCTTAAAAGAAACTATTTATGATTTAGTTAGCAAGATATTAAGCATGTTCATAAATTTTCAACGATCTCAGTGGATGATCAATGATCTGTAAGTTAAATAAAGCCTGCGTCACACTACACTCTGATTAGGTTTACGATGGAGTACAGATGCCTAAACGGGCTGAAATTGCCAATTTTTTTAAAGGTCTCCGGCCGGTGACCCTCCGGTGTCAAGTGACCGGTGGGGCACCGTAAGGGTAATCGGAGAATTCTAGTGCAGAGTTATTTTCTTCCGGCATCCGGTTCATCGCCTGCGCAACGTAGCAGACACGGTAAAATACACTCCGAGACCCGGCCGGACACCTTTTGTTATCGGTTACATACCAGATAGAATTTTTACCTCCTTGGCGCCAAATATTTATCCAGTTTCCAAACGATATCCGAGCGGTCACCGAAGGCGTCTCGGCAGGTTACTGACCGGGACCCGGATGGACGCAGTACGTCGCACGTATGGTCCTAAAATGTCCGTAAGGATAGCGTTGGGGTTATTAAACAGACCTTACGGCCGGTAAAGCCTTTGACCCGTGTTCAATTCTCGGACGACGGTGAAGGTCACTTTCGTTTTAAAGATGTTATCAGTACCTTGCGAAATTGAAAGAGATTATTACTGTTTAACTGTTTGACAGAATGTTCAGGAACGATGCGGTGACTGAACTTTGCTCTGGTTTTTTATTCAAGTTGGTTTACTGCCAAAGTCCTCAGGGTAAATCATAAATAACACCATCATTCTCTTATTAGCCAGCGGGCAAAGCTGAATCATCGGCTAAATCGTTAGACTTGTAATCTGTCCATTGTGGATTCGATTCCAGGGATGACCGACTGAAATTACTAGGAATCTTTCAGACGAGGTCCCCTGTATGAGTGCTTAAACACTTGGGTAGGTAAAAAAGAAGGAGAAGATTGTTTGGGGTCCTGCTTGGCTCTTTGACTTTGGTCATCCTGTGTTGCTAGATAGTGTCGGGGTTGCGTTCATTGAACGCCGCCTTCCTTTTTGACCTTGTTTTTCATATTTATCTGAAATTAGGGCATCTTGCTATCTGTATCTTGCGCTGTCCTCCAACATCTAGAACGACTAATACTCTTCTGGAGGACTCGCCCATACGGGCAACTATGTGAATTACTTACAGCAATGGCATATTTATAATAATCAGACAAAATGGCAGCACCTTGCAACCATTTGTTTTTGGGTTAGGAGGACTGACGTCAATCTTAGCCTTGTGATATGGGAATAGTAGAAAATAAAATAAAATTATTAGTAAAATATCTTTAAGTATAATATTATCTATTGTGCGAAATATTTCAAGTCTTGTAAACGCACTTTTAATTGTATTGGTTTAAAAACTAACAAATACGAATTATAAATATCATGTCAAATATAAATTTTCTTGAATATAGGCTGTTACTTTTCTTATAATTAATTATAAAGTCGGTTGGCGAAAGTGTTGGGCAAAATGAGACGCTGTTATCATTTGGGATAATCAATTCTTTATTTTGATAAAACTTAACTTTGTCTTGTCATAACACCCTTATTCATACTATTTGGTATCCTAAAAATATAAAACAGGTACATCCGTGTCTTCCAGCCACATTGTTAGATGTACTTTATAATTTGTTAATTTTTTGTCTACAGCTCATAAGGCAAGGCGATTTATCAAGAACTAGATATGCTGTACTTAATGTTTCATTTTTAGACCTTGATTTTGACTCCGACAATTGTTTTTTTTTTCCATACTTTAATTAATTGATACATGATGATGTTTATCCCACAATCAATGTATTGAAGTAAATCAGAGTTTATGTTATTAACATTATAATTATTCCTGGTCTAATTATTCAGTGAGTTTGATAAATTGAGCATAAAAATGCTTTCATTGCATATTTAATCATATTAAGATTTTAATTGTAAAAAATAATTTGAATGAATGAACAAATAACAAAAATGTTAAAAAAATATGTTATTGGTATTATATCTAAAATGGGTGACCCTTTGCTTGACTGGTAAGCTTTGTTTTATTATAACACTCTGATATACATAATACTAAGTAGCTTATTTAGATTTAGAGTATTTCTTAAAATTATGTTTCTAGACAATATTAATTTTATGTGTTTTTTTTTATTTTTTACCATATAAAATTAACAAAATGACTTTGAGAAACAAATAACTACCGGTATTTATGCCATCATTGTTTAAATCTTAAATTAACGCATGCACGTTAAGTAGAGTCCCTTTTTGCGGAATCAAAAATGAGACATCCGTTCGAACACATTAAACCAACGTATATGTGTTCTTTAAAAACATATTCGAAAGTACATACACAATATGTAAAAGTATATTGATCAAATATTTTACTGTCTAGAACTTTTACTATTAACGTTTGAATTTGATACATATGAAAATATGCTTGGCAAATGTTTTTAACTTGTACGTAAGTATCATTTCTGTACACTTTTTTAATTGATTTTAATTTCATTCCACTATAAGATCGTGTTTGATTTTAATGGTCCAGATCAAGTAATGTATAATAGAGTTTTAGCCTTTAGAGGAATAATTTACCAATGTTTCAACAAAGTGGCTGATGGATTGATAAAAACTCTGCAATCACTCGTTTGGCATTTTTGTCTCAGAAATAACATATTTGCAGAAATATTTCTATGATGGACTTTTATCAAGTATTCTTCAGAATTGTTTTAAATATAAGAAATTCCATTGCTATCAGGAGATAGCTGTTGTAAAAGAGAACATTCAAAAATAAAATTGTTTATAAAGTTTATAATTTTGTTCTTGATTATTTTTATTATTTATGTAACTTTCTTTTGAAATAAGAGAGCAAAATTTATCTTAACGACTCTTGTTACGTAATATTGTAAAGAAAAAAAATTCTGATACGAAAGTCTACGCCTTAGAGAGTGGATTTCCAACACATTCATAAAAACGTAACATTACAACCTTGGTAGTAAGAAGACAAGGAAGTGTAACAAAGTGTTTGCAACTGTTTCATAATAACATGACTGTTTGATAAATTTTGTATTGTTTAAACAACTCCTTATGTGATATACCGTAGATGGTAAATCATAAATGATTGATGTGATTCTTATATTATTTTGATGTCTTGTGAATATTTTAGATCTAAAAAAGATGTTATACAAATTATTTTATTTTATTTTATTTTCTACTATCTCATATCACAAGGCTTAGACTCGCATCAGTCCCTCTAACCAAAAGACAATGGATTTCAAGGGGCCATTTTGTTTGATTTCCATTGCTGTTAGTAATTTACATATTTGTTTATTTTAGTTCGTGTCAAGATAACATTATGACTTAAGAAAAAGGGCTCCCTTAAAAATTACTAAATTTAAATGATATAAATAATCTTTGATAATAATATGTTGCCCTTTCAATATTGTGTGCTATTTTGCCCTAACTCTATTGAAAAGTCTTATGCCGTTTGTGGATCTTTAACTTGGAAGCAGTTACATGTATGAGTAACTAGGAAATAGTGATGTAGGACATAACTCTCTCAAGAAGGACTTAGTCATGATAATAATTTGTCATATGTTGCAGTTCGGATAAGAATATCCGTCGCGAGGTTACCTGCCTTTTTGGGCAGTAACGATGATAACCGAGTTGCCGGAAATAAGCGGGTATCAGAGAGACGGATATTTCGATCTGAATACATGTCATTTGTTCCTGTAAAACTTACATGGGGTGCCAGATAAGTCGTGTGCTTTTCAATGGCGTCATTTTGTGCATTTTTTGTTTGAAAATACGTACAAAGAATGACATTTAAAATGAAATGTTTTTCGTAATGATTGAGTGTTTATCAAAAAAATTAAACGGCCAGTATGCATCCCTGCTGCTCTTAATTTATTTCTCAAAGGTCTTTTATTTTTGGTGAACTTAAGCTTCCAAATAGTTCCTTATTGGCCAATGGCCTGATCCACTTTTGTCTTCTATTGCTTTTGGCAAATATATATATCGGAAAATCTATGAACAGGGATGATTCCATATCTTGCACGATCAACAACAACACAATATTTTAACTGGCTACTGTAACCTTAAAATATACGTGTAAAGTATACCTACTAAAGCTAATTCATATGGATTTATTAAATTATTAGATCACAAGGTTTAAACGCTGGACTTTCATTAGCTACATTTTGAAAAAAAACTGAAATATTTTCATAAGCTCGTATGTAACAACGCACTTTGGGGTCAAACGCACTTTGGGGTCCAACAACAGTATGGTAAACTTCACAGCGCACTTTGGGGTCAAACGCACTCTGGGGTCAAAATCAAGACATTAACCCCAAAGTGCGTTGATATGCTACATATCAACTCACTTTTGGTTTCAGTGTTCTCAAGGAGTCAACTGAGATCTGCTTAAATACTGAGTACTGACTTACTTTCGATCTGCGACACTGAAATGTTTGAGGTGGAGTTCAAGATGCTTATATACATCAATATTTCTAAGTGTCATTTAAATGCTCATGTAGCAATAATAAAAATATGTATTTGATGCTTAAGTGGTAAGTGTTTTATCAATTTTACCACTTGAAATATCTAAAAATTGTGGCTCTATAACAAACTACTATAGTACTTAAATTTGCAAATGTATTCCTATCCTGTCTGAGAGCCATTTACTAGATTACGTTTGGTGCCATATTAAACCCCATATTAAATATGATATGGGTGTAATAAATGCAAATAATGTCATCTCATTGCATTTAAATTTCTATCTAACTGACTTGTAACAAGAAAGTTAGTAATAAAATTTATCATAAATTGAATAAAGTTACGTGACGGTTACAACAAGCCTTTTGCAAATCAGTTAATGCCTTGTTTTTGTTCTTCGTGATTTTTACGTTTTTCAGGTACCAGTCATGTTATTTTATGAAAGTAACTGCTACTGTAAGTGAATTTAATCTTTTCTTAGATTAATATTTCCGCAAAGACTTATTTTTTATTTGTGGCCATTTTGGACGCCGTCCTGAGACTTTAAAATAAACTGAAAGTACTAAAATTTGATTTAATTTACAGCATTATGTGAGTTACTATGTGATACTACGTGAATCAAAATAAACTTACATATTATTTTGAGAAATACTACTGGTTTTGAAAAACGTGTCTGTTTGATTTACCACATTAAACCGCTGCCATTCCGCAAAATTTCAAAATATACGCGATTGAAAATAATTCCTACCATAATTGGACGTGAATTTCATTTAAAAAATTATACACTTGTAAAGCATGGTGAATTCTTATAATTTTGCATTCATCTTGGAATCCATCTAAAATGGTTCATTTTTCCAGTAGTGGCAGATTGACACAGCCTGAATTCCTTTTAATGCAAGTCTTTTTCTACAAAATTCAAAAAACGAAAAACTATAATTAATCAATTCAGTAAGGTTAACTCCTTTTATATAACTAGACATAGGCTTAATCCAGATTTTTAATGAGTCCTGACAGATCATATCGTATAAGGAATTATTTCACTATTAAATTCAATGTCGATGAATGTGTTTAAGAGGTATTTAAAGCTATGCCTCCAGATGAGCAAAAAAGTTTCAAGAAAATTAAACTTGAGGAAAATGTACGTTGGCATAAAGGTGACATGTGTGTGTTTTTATTTATCTCGTGGCCACGAGATACATGTCGTGGCAACGAGTTACTAAGTCGTGGCCACGAGATAGCTAAGTCGTGGCTACGAGATAATATGTCGTGGCCACGAGTTACTAAGTCGTGGCCACGAGAAAACTAAGTCGTGGCCACGAGAAACTAAGTCTTAAGACTTAGTAACTCGAGGCCTCGACATAGTATCTCGTGGCCACGACTTAGTTATCTCGTGGCCACGACTTAGTAACTCGTGGCCACGACTTAGTAACTTTTGGCCACGTTTTAGATATGTTGTGGCCACGACTTAGTAACTCGTGGCCACGACACAGTATCTCGTGACCACGAGTTAGCAATCTCGTGGCAACGACTTAGTAACTCGTGGCCACGACATAGTATATCGTGGCCACGATTGAGCTATCTCGTTGCCACGACTTAGTAACTCGTTGCCACGACTTAGTATCTCGTGGCCACGACTTAGTAACTCGTGGCCACGAGTTAGATATGTCGTGGCCACGAGTTACTAAGTCGTGGCAACGAGTTACTAAGTCGTGGCAACGAGATAGCTCAATCGTGGCCACGATATACTATGTCGTGGCCACGACTTAGCTATCTCGTGACCACGACTTAGTATCTCGTGGTCACGACTTAGTAACTTGTGGGCACGAGTTAGACATAGTATCTCGTGGCCACGACTTAGCTATCTCGTGACCACGACTTAGTATCTCGTGGTCACGACTTAGTAACTTGTGGGCACGAGTTAGATATGTCGTGGAGACGACTTAGTAACTCGTGCCCACGATATAGTATCTCATGGCCACGACTTAGCTATCTCGTGGCCACGACTTAATATCTCGTGGTCACGACTTAGTAACTTGTGGGCACGAGTTAGATATGTCGTGGAGACGACTTAGTAACTCGTGCCCACGACATAGTATCTCGTGGCCACAACTTAGCTATCTCGTGGCCAATACATAGTATCTCGTAGCCACGAGATAAATAAAAACACACACATGTCACCTTTGTGCCACCGTAAAAATGTACCAACAATTTAAGAAAAGAAAAAAGATTTTAATTAGATGGAAATATGTATGACATGCAATTTCTACAATTATCGCTAGTTCATGGATATGTTATCTAATGTATTACATGTATGTAACACAATATACAACAAACATATCAATATAACATATAACTTTAAAGCCAATATCCTGTAAGGTAATTTATTGAATATGAAACATAATTATAATAAATTGAAACCATTAGATATAAAAAATAATACTAATCAATCGTTTGCTATTGTAAGCCAACTAAATATATTTAGCCTATTTCGTTTTACAATTAACATCAACTACAAGATATCATTTAAAATATCACTATAATTCGTTCTTATTGAAAAGTGCGGTCGTTTGTCTGACGTCAAAAATATGTACATCATTTGTACCTGTGTAACGCCTTTTGGTGCCAAACTTTGACACCAAAGTGTGAAACGCACTTTGGGGTTGGACCCCAAAGTACGTAACGTACTTTAAGGTAGGACCCAAAGTGCGTTTGACCCCAAAGTGCGGTGTTACACGCGTATATTATAAACTAATTATGCATAAAATACATACATACACTGTACATGATATTTTTGCACTCCGGTGTGCGATATTTGGCATATTCGAATTCATGTAAAACAAACACATTTTCTTTTTATTTCATTTAAAAAAGCTACGCAAACACTGCTCAAACAAAATTTATTTTAAAGTCTCGTCATTATGTTTATTAATTTTAAAGGGACTCCACTGATGTTTAAAAGCCTAAAAACATAACATTTGAATTTGTTACATAAATGAGCTGGGGTACTTTAAAGAGACTTATGCAAAGATAGTTAAGAAATATACTTTGAAATAAATTGAAAATCGTATTTTTATTTTTTCTTAGCCTGATTTGAGTGAAAAGCGTTTAAACGCTTTTCATGTTTGGTCATTTTTTTCACAATTTGAATAATTATTCTGGAAAAACGAAGTGCGCAAATGATCTGAAATTTTTGCACAAAGATAAGTTGTCTAAACCTACATCAAATGGTACATTTATCTGGAAAATATTTTCAGTCCCACCATGTCAAAATACCTCAGTCGAGTCCCTTTAATGACGTAATGATATTTGAATTGAGAAATGTGCCATGCTAAACAAAAATCAATGAGTTGAAAAGGAAGAAAAGGACACCGTCGGAAGGATCTAGTTATTATTCGAAAGTACACAGTAACAAAGACGTCTGGACATATTTGTAAAGAAATTACAATTAACAATAAAATGAACTATTCTTTCTTTTTGTATTTTTCATATGAAGGCAAACTGAGAGATGACATTGAATAAACTTTTTGTTAAAATCTCTGTAGGTTCTGACCGAAACAGTAATGTCTCAAAATCGAGATTCTGACCCAAAATAAACGTATCCCTGAATCTGCAGCGTAAGTAACTGAAAACAATGTTGTTGACTGTATTACAGTCTCATAAATGTGCTTAACTGTTAAAAGGTCATTTTAGTAAACATCGTAATACACTAGTCGGTTTTGTTTGACTGTATACGTTTTATAGAATGTATATATGAACTGCATTGCATTTTGTATAAACTGTAACATGTTAAACAATCAGATAAATGATTATATTATTAATTTCACACCTTATAAAATATGACCGATGTACTTTCAGCGTTTGAACCACATGATGTTCCAATAAACATCATTATTGGACCTAAGTTTATCACTTTAGTCGCGTTTCCATTTCAGAGTCCAAAAATCTTCATCAAATCCATATTGTATCCCATACAGCATTTTTCATTTCAAAGTCTAAAATATCAAATGCAAATTTAATTTGTCTAGGCTTATTTTTAAGGATCAAAAATTCATTAATACCTTATTGCATTTGAAGTAACGAAGTTCCATATAAAAAAAATGTAGAGGTCATAATATATTGTTGAAAGCAACACTTATTCTATTGGACAGTTACAAAACCTACATCATACGCGGCTAGCTCTTCGTCCAATATAAATCTGACAACCGTGTTCTCGTCCGATAAATTCAGTATTGTACACAACAGTGTATAATAACCTAAATATGAATATAAGATAGTTATGATTATAAGTATTATGCTAATAGAAACAAGTAAATTGAAGTCTGGTTATCTTTAAAAAGACATTTTGGTAAACAGCCATTCATACTATTCTTGTCATGTGTATTCTTTAAAGGCTTTTGCTAATTATATATTTCAAGCTAAGCAGAAACACAGCTAACGGTGCTTAGACGTTGCTCAATTGTTTACCTATATATTGAGTAAAATACAAATGGGCACATTAAGAAGGACATCTGGACATATTCCCGGTGCCTTTACCATGTGACTTTTTGTGGTTCGTGTTAGAGAACTAACGATCAATTTTATTTTATTTTTTTTTGAATATTTCATTTTTTATGGAATTAAGCGTAGAGCTCGCTCATTCTAGTGATAAGCACATACATTGAATGTTTTATTTTAAAAAAAACATTATGGCAAAACAATCATCCTCGCAAATCACAAAAAGATCACGTGGTACAGGTACCATGATATTGAAAGGGATAGTTTGGTAATCATCCAATTATGCGATCTATATAACTGCAACATTTTTACATGCGTTCAGTTGGGTGCAGATAATTAAATAGTAAATATTGTTAATTATATTTGGAGACATCTATCTTTTTAACCGGTAATACGTTATTGAATATTTATTTAATTTATATTATGGTAATATCCTATGATTATATTTCACAAATTATAAATAATACTATATAATGACTTTCTTTATTTCAGTGTACGGTCGACCATTTCTTCACCTTCTTTTCACAAAAAGATGATGATTATCATGAGGGAACGAAGTGTAATATTCGACTTTATATCTGTGCTTAAAGCCTGACTGGTTAATTATACATGTATAAGGCGTATTGTCTACCATCGGATTATATTTGACTACTGAAATTTTATTTGATCTTACCAGCACAGCAATCGATTATCTCTCCATATAATGGCATTTAACTGAACTTAGTTAAAGTAGGTACACAAATCTTGAAAGGAAACAGAAAATATGTTAAAAGTTTATATTAAATAGTAACGTGTTTTGGTATATTTCACCATTTTTTATTGTAACAATTAATGAAATAATTTTCTATACACTAGATCTATTGTAGGAAACCTTAACCAAACTTATGGAGAAGTTGGTACTGCGGTCAGATAATGCAGATTACGCTCAATGCGACATTTTCGAAATGGACGGTGCATGTTTGACGCCAATCCAAACTGATTTCAATTTCTTTCACTACACTGTTTACCAGAAAATCGCTTACAAAGGGATGACGGTATAACTTAACATTCTTTTGTTTTGTTAATGTGTTCGTAGGCCTGCTCTCTCTATCACCTTTCAGTGAAATAATAGTTAAGTCCTAATTGCGCGGTAAAATTATATAATAAACTTGGAGAATATTCTAATATGCTGATTGTGTCTCCTAAGTAAGCTATAGAAAAATTCTGGAAGAAGTGTAATCCTTCGGAAGCATTAATCACAACAAAATTACATAAAAATTGCAGACTCGGTTTGTTTGAGTCTGAACCAGAGGAATAATGAAAAAGTATAACATTCCCTCTCACGTCCCGGACTCCCTAACAACGCCTCTAGCGATACTAAATTTCCACACTTAAAAGTATTAGATTAAATGTTCCCGAAGGACCAGAAAAATATAACAACACTCAAGTGACGTACTTTAACAACTGCCGCACAGTACACCTGCTGTTGTGAAGTAAAAAAATCTGGAAAAATTGTGATCCGTCGAAAGCATTAAACGCAACAGAGTCGCGTTAGGGTAAAAGTGTATCTTAATAACGTGAAAGTTTACGGCTAAAAAGTGAAAGTATTAGGAAACATTTCATTTTTTGTTTGTGAAAAACTGTACAAATATTGAAAAGGTATCTTATAGATGGATGTTAGTTAATTCATAATTTGGTGATAAGTTATTCCTTATAAGAGATAAAAAACAGACTGTGTTATTAGGACATATCCGAAAATGTGACGCATATAAAAGAAAAGATTAGGAAATTAACTATTAAAGTGACATGTGTAAAATCAGTGATATGATACATGTGAATTAAGAGTAACAGCAATTACACCAGGTTACAAACAACATTTTTCAAAGTTTCATATTAAGTGTCATCATGAATAATTGTATTATAACAAGTTTACATTATTACTGTGAAGATGGAACTATAGTCATTGAAAATGTATGTAAAATATATCTTAAGCAATTAATTTAGTTAAAAATTGTTCTTTTCTCGCACTTTAAGCCATTAATACGGTTAAGTATTACTTATCACAGCCTCTTGATATTTGGTGTAAAGCATTAACACATGGTCCCATAACGTCGGATAAAATTTCAGGTCTGTCGCTCATCGAATTACTGTTTACCGACTTAGTTAAATTTGCGACATCAATGGTCAATGAAAGGAAATTTTCGTAACAACTACTTATCACAGCCTTTTAATATTTAGTATACAGCGTTTACATGTGGTCTCATTCCGTTGGATTCAATTTCAGATCTGAATCATATCCACTTCCTGTTTACTGATTCAGTTAAATTTTCGACATTTATGGTCAATGGTAGGAATTTTTCGTAACAGTTTTCTCAGCAACTACTTATCACAGCTCTTGATATTTGTTATACAGCATTAACACATGGTCCAATACTTTGGGATTCAATTCCAGGTCTGTCACGTTTCCACTTCCTGTTTGCCGTCTTAGTTTAATTTGCGACATAAATGGTCAATGGTAGGAAATTTTCGTAACAGTTTTCTTAGCAAATACTTATCACAGCCGCTTGATATTTTGTATACAGCATTAACATATAATCCCATACCGATTGAATTGATTTCAGGTCTATCGCTCATCCACTTCCTGTTTACCGACTTAGTTAAATTTTCGAAATTCATTGTCAATGGTAGGAAATTTTCGTAACATCACAGCCTCGTGATATTTGATATACAAATGCAACCGTTGACCTTTTTTTAAAATTATATTATATTTGATGAATCGATGTATAAATGATTACAGAATGATTACAGAAGGTAAATACTAATACATGAAATCTAATTATTATTTGTGGATGAAGAAATCTAAACATAAGTCCGATACGGTCACACAAACTTTTAATATTGAGAAAGCTAGCTTATTACATACAGTCAGTGTGACGAAACAACATTAGACGAAAGTCAGTGAGCCTATTTGGTCTTACTAATTGCATTTGCTATTCGTTCAAATGATGTTCATTTTTACAAAACAAACATTTAGGGCATTAAAATACAAATTGCAGATATAGTCTGCGAAATTACTTTGTATTAGGCGTTTTATATTATCATTTTATACAGTGGTGCGTTTACATTTTCTGTGCGAATTAAAAATGAATTAAGCGGCGTCTTTGTCTGAGGAAGTAAGGTCGTTGCCATATAATCACTTATCCCTAACCGCCGTGGCTTCGAATTCCGGAAGGGCTTTAGATTTTTTTCATTTATTTATTTTAGTAATTACAATTGGAAATTAAATATTCACGATATAATGTGTCAATACCTTCGTTAAAAATATCAACACATAAAAATATTTATTTTTGCAAGCATATTTTGAAAGCTGTAGTGGAATAAAGTATTGCAATGAAACGTTACAAGACTTTGAAACTGATTTGCAATAAAAATATCTAAATTTGATTAACCCCGATGTTTGTGTTCTTTAAACAAAACCCATTCCACGTTCGATGCATATTTGAAAATACCCAGTATCAATGCTCACTGTTTTTAAAAAGTAGAAAATAGTTGTTTGACAATAACAAGAGTAATGAGTAATTTATTTTATCTTTACTTGGTATAAAGCAAGCTTATATGAAGACTCTGGTTGGGATTGCTTTTGGACCCGCTAGGGTCAAGGTCACTGTCACTTGAAATAGAAAAAAAGTTTCCCGGACAATAACAAGATTTAGGAATGAGTAATTGTAATAAGACTTGTATATAGCAAGCTTATATAAAGACCCTGGTTGGGATTGCTTTTGGACCCCCTGATGTCAAGGTCACTATTATTAAGAATAAAAAATTGGTTTCTATATAATAAAAAGAGTTAGCAATGAGATATTGTTATCAAATGTGATATAAAGCAAGCGTATGTAGAGTCCTTGCCAAGTCAATTTGTAACAAAATATGCTAAAATACTTCAGAAAATGGGAAAAGCATGAAACTTGGCACAGATGTTCATAAAGGCAAAAGAAACATTTTGGGCATGGGACCCATTTTATATATGCCAAGATGGTTGCCATGGCAACCATTTTTTTTTAAATGGCCGCAATTACATGGAATTATCACCATTCTTTTCCAGTAGAGGCTATTTATACTTACAGTTATACTGGAAATAACCCCAGTTTGCACTTAACATTCTGAGAGATTTACATTACTAATAATTAAAGATACTAGTTAGAATTATAATGTTATTAATTGTTTCTGTTTCTATGGTAACAAGTTACTGAAATTACAAAACAGTCTATTTCAGTACTTTGAAATATGTTTTTATTATTTTCTCATATTCAATTTATTTGTTGTAATCCTAAGTAGACGATCATGTCAAATAACTATGAAATATAATGCCTTAAAATGCTTTATGTGTATATTGTGAGCAATTTACCATATAAGAAGTATTCAAATTGTAATGTCTGAATTTACATAATTTACAAACAGAATAGGATGTCTTAACACATTCCATCCCTGTAAATGCAAGGAAAGCTGGAAGTATTTATATTTCCTTCAGCTTAATCAACAATTTTTTGCTAGCACCAAATATAACCTAAATTCCATGTTAAACAAATCTTATGATACTATGAAAATGAAAGAACAAAAGCGTATGTATCCAAGGTACTATATAGTGCCTGAAAGGGTGGATTGACCCTCAAAAGGCATAGAATACACACACGGTCCTGTAGGCATTGAGTTCTCAGATCTATTAAATGTAACACCACTTTCATGTTGGGTTATTCATAATTCAATTTGAGAGTGATTGCAACCTTAAAGATGTAACCCAAATATTTATTTTCATGTTTTTAAAGGGGAACATAGGCAACATTTTCATTTTGAATTTTTCATTCATTAATCTGTAAATGCTCAAAATATATACCGGTACACTTGACAGTCATCGGTGATTCTGTTGGCGGCTAAATTTCGTTTATATTTACGCTTCAAACTCAAAATAAATAGAATTGATACCGAAATTCATGATTGGACTTTTACAAATGTCATTTTAGCGTGATTTGAGTACATAAGATAATTTTGGTATTGTCATTAATTTGCCTGCGTATTCCTTAATTTTTTTTTTAAAAAAATCATCATTTACGTTCAATATTAAATCTTAGTTACGAAGATATTTAAAAAGTGTGTAGTGTTGCACTTTGCAAGCTCTATGCATATTGAATTTCTATGGGTGATGCTGAGTGTCCTATTTCATGTATTATAATGATATCAAGTATCTCTCTAGTTGACGGAAGTCTATCTGAGGTAAGACTTTATCTGAAGTTTTTGTTAAACATAGTCCTGAAAGGATTGACAGCCTTAGACTTGATAACAATAACAACCGTGACTTAACATGCTTAATCAATCACAGAAATCTCAAACTATGAATACAACAGAGACCAACGTTCATGGAATGCAGTCCTGAAATCGTTAAAATATGATAGATCATCAAGGAAAGGCGTTCAATGAACGCAGCCCCCACCCTAAAGTCACATAAATGTTTTAATCAGGTTTCAACGAAAACCGGTAGTTGTTATGCCAGGCGGGCAGGTGAGCCGACGGCAACTTTTGGTTTCCGCTCAACTTGAGTTTGCTTTTGCCTATAGACACTAAACTTTGTGTGTGTGGGTAGCTTATATCAAGAGGCAACTTCTTGGGATTGCACAAGGTGTTTGTGATCAAAGTTACTGCTGCTAAAAATAGAAATTCAGTTTTCGCCCAATAGCTCTAATTTGCTTTGGCCTATTGACAACAAACTTGGTGTATGGGTAGCTTTTAAGAGGCATCTTGGGGTTGCTACCTTGGTGTCAGTGATTAAGGTCAAGGTCACTGTTACACAAAAATAGAAATTCAGTTTCCGCTCAATCACTTGAGTTTGCTTCGGCCTATTAACATCAAATTTAGTATATGGGTAGCTTATTTAAAGATGCAACTTTGTATTGCTACTAAGGTGTGTGTGCTCATGATCACGATTACTGTCGCTTAAAAAAGAAACTCAGTTTTCAAATAATAATTTGAGTTTGCTTTCACCTATTGACTCTAAACTCGCTCTGTGGGTAGCTTATATTACGATGCAGCTTTGGATTGCTATTTAGATATCTTGGAGCTATGCCTCTTTTTATCTTTGTAAAGTTGCTCTTTGGGATTTCTAGCTGCAAACAAGATAACCATTATGTTTATATCCTATTTGAGCTTCGAAACTGTACCAAATCTCAACCATCATTCTCGTTCTATGGAATTGTTCGTAATTACGTCACATATCATAAAAAGAATTGCACATGTCATATCAAATCTGTCACAAAGGAACAACACCTGCTTTTATAGCCTATTTTGGAATTTACGTTCTTGATCTTGATGATGAAAATCGATATACTTTACTCTTTACTCTTGTCTTGTTTAATCATGTCAACGAAAATTTGGAATTTGTTGTCAAGTCTGGAAACTGCTGAACTATAACAACAAAACCCAGCACAAAATGCTGACTGAGACTCTAAATAATATCAAACAACACATTCATCACAAAGTCTGTATCAAGAGCTGTCAGCATTAAGAGAGAAATACCCTAGGTATCTGATGTTTTATGGGCAGCAAGGCGTACTCATATTATTTTCAATGTCCCATTTGTTCTAAACCTTAGACTTGGTGACGAATCTTGAATCTTACAAACATGTGAGGCCCTCAGAAGAAAAACAGTGCCAAGATATGGCAAATTATCTAGCACGTTTGTCCATTGTTTTCCTTGATCTGATTAAAGCGCGGAAATGCCAAGTCTTCATATAAAAGGCTATTGACTTTGTAATGTCTAAAATAAAAACTTGTAAGACCATGCCTTTTGGAATTTTGGAAAACATGATTGCAAACGGAGGCCAAAAAGCATGAAACCCAGCAACTAAATGTAATATTTTGTGGCACAGGGCACTCTTAGGGACACCAAAATGGAATTTGACATATAATTGGGGGGTGAGGGGTGGCATTAAAGAAGGTAGAGGGGTATCATATCAACTTTTGATACAACCCGAAGGTAAAAAAAATTGATGTTATTTACAATAATGAGTTAGTGTAACTTCTAACTAGATTAGTCTTGAAAGTTGGTGTCAAGTTAGTAGTTTATCAATCGAAAACCAATGTGTAGTGTTTAAAAGCAGTTATTTCATCAAAGGTGTGTCAAAATCTGAGTCTGTAAACTGCAAATTTCTACAAAATCAGCATTCCATTTTTATACAACAAATGGACAGTCATGTACTTCATATGAAGAAAAGCGATAGTTTAGAATGAATTAATTTTCAGTAACGCATACTTTGAGTCCAGAGACATAGATAACATCTACATCTCTACTTTGACAAAATGTTCATTATATATGTCTGCCAGGTTTTCGTTTTTTTTCTTTTATAAAGTTTCATATTTTTATATGACAATTCAAATACCAAATGACTGTTAAAATTTGACACATGTTAGCTTATAATTCTGTCATTCACACCTTCTTTGCTAAATACCTTTCACAGCTATCAACAAGATAAAATTGCAAGGCGTGCACCTGACTTGATGGGCAGATATTTAATTTACGTTTGCTTGAGTTAAGCTAGAATTTTTTAATACTTTTGTTTAATCTGTTTGATAAGTATTTCCTTGTGATAAATTAACATTGTAAACCAAAAAGAATGTTGTAAAAAATGATGTCTTAACATCTTTCGAAGACAGCGATGACAAACCTCTACACTATTTTATTTCATCGGATTTCCAGGGTCGTGAAAACTAATGACAAACAGAAATAATGAAATATGTTAAGTGTAATAGCTTTAAAAAGACAAAGCAATGTTTAAATACTAATAACAACTATTTTTCTGATTACAATACCCTAATATGTAGCTATCTATCAAGTTCTCTTAGTAAAAACAAGCGTTTTTGAAATTTTTAACACGTATGGCGGCCATTTTGGATTTTTCCCGCCATATTTGATTTTCTAAAATGGGTCCCATGCTCAATTTTTCTTAAATATGTCAAAGTTCATTTGTACCAAATTTGGTGCTTTTCCCATTTTCTGAAGTATCTTTTCACAAATTGACTGGACTAAGAGTTAGGAATGATGAAGCAAACTTATGAAAACCCCTAGCTTGAGATTGTTATTGAACCACCTAGGTTCAAGGTCAATGTCACGAATCGTTAAAATGGAAAAATGGTCTCTGGAAGATAGACAATTTATTGTAAAAATCATTGGTACATAGATGAACCATCATAAATTATATATTGAGTTCAAATTTCGCTTCAGACCTCATACGAGTATGTTTCAAAAGGTCAAGGTTGCTAGTGCTCTAGTTATAATTATGTTTGTCTCTTTTCAAAGGACGCTGTATGCAGCAAAGCTTATCAGGCTTTGACAAAGGCAAAATGGGAAGACTGGTGCAGTCGTGCTTTTGTGTATGTAAAGATTTAGTGTGGTTATATGCGAAGAAACTTTAGAATTATATTTAATCTTACATAACAGTATGTTTCATTCTTATAAATTAAATCTAAGCCACAGTAAAATCGTGTTTCCGAGCCGCTACCCGCTTGTAGGAAAAACATGTTTATATTTGCAGTATTTAGGTAAGGATATGAATGTTATGAAATAAGTTTAAGTTAATGACATATTATCCGCTTTTCATTCATGGCATTTTTTCAGTACAGACGCTATTATGTACCTTACTAGCATTGTGTGTCTGACTTTTGTTGCTGTAACAAGTGTCAATGCTCCAAACGTTGTTGTTTACCAGTCGCCTCTTGACTATACACGGGCAATCTTTGAAATCTTTCTGCTTCTAAATGCTGCTCGCATTTTAGAAATTGAAATTTATCAAATTATCAGGTGTGATTAGTTTTTTATTTTATCCTCTAACTATTTGTATTATAGAAAGAATTTAAACAATTCTCTATCATTATATCATTTATAAGTAATTTTTAAAGGGTATGAAGTGAAACGGTTACATTAAATTCTAGCTTTTTAAAAGTATTATTAAAATTAAATTACATGTACTACCAAAAACAAATACATTTTAATAAGTGTCAAAATAGTAAACATTAAGTTTCAAGAATATCGTTTAGGGGTTATAAGTATCATTTACCGTTGTAACAATAAATCGTTAACCTTGGTGCACATATCTTTTTAACACATAAATTAATTTATCTTCTTGTTTGAATATTGCGATAGTATCATAGTAGCATTTTTGTGATATATTCAGGCTGAAAAAGGAGTATCTTGTGGACAAAATGAATATTGTTGAGATTACATCACCAGTTATGTTGATTCTGTTGTTGCCTGTGCGTTATATACATGAGCAAACTCACTGGTATATATATGCTGTGACGTATTTAGTTTGGTTTCTGCAAATAATCAAATATGCCCCGGTCTTCAAGTAAGTTGCAACATTATATGGTATTATCAAATTTCAACCAATAGTATTTACCAAATGTTGTTAAAGTCTGTCAAAATCGATCAAATCATATCATATTATCTAATTCAAAAATAAAACAAACAAAATAAAACAATACTCTTTATGGAAATAATTGGTAAACTGTTCAACTTATCAAATTTCTAGTAATTTACTTATCATTCTGAAATATTTGAGCCGCGTCTCGACAAAACCAACATAATGGGTTTGCAACCAGCATGGATCCAGACCAGCCTGCGCATCTGCGCAGTCTGATCAGGATCCATGATGTTCGCTATCAGTTTCTCTACTTGTTATAGAGTTTGTAAGCGAACAGCATGGCTCCTGATCAGAATGCGCGGATGCGCAGGCTGGTCTGGATCCATGCTGGTCGCAAACCCATTATGTTGGTTTTGTCGTGACGCGGCTCATTTCAATTGTTAAGGAAACTAGTCCTCTTTATGTACATATGTAAGACCCTTTTCATTTATTCAGGAACAGTGTTAATCCTCTACAACAGTCCTAAAGATAGAATTAGCCATGCAATCAAACCGGTTTTTATATAAGTATTAGAAGAAGAATCAAAATACCGCTATCAGTTGAAGTTAAACAAATTATTGATTTTTGTTAGAAAAAAATGTTTGAAGTAATTTTTAACAAATTAACTTGAAACTATAGAGTCAATTTTTAATGGACAAGATTGTTTTACCAGTTTACCTGTCGGCTATATGGACAACGCCATACTTTTTCTCGACATCGTGAAAAATACCTACTCAGTATTGGTTTTCCCAGGGTTAAAATTAGAAACCACATCGCTTTCAAAATTATTAGAATTCGCCGATTAATGGCTGTGTGAAAGGTCACTGACAACGTTTTCTTATTTGGTCACGGTCAGATCTAAAAGCGGAGCGTTATTTAGAGCTGATTTTAATCAGGTTGGGTTTGAGCTGGACTGCCACAATGCTCGTTATGCCTATTAATCACATTGAGCAATTTCGGGTAAACTGTGTTCGAAAAAGGAAAAAAAATATAAACGATCAATTGAAAGAAAGGCGTGCGCTCAAAGCAGGTTAATGATGTCAAATTGAAGAAAAAAACACGAGGTTCTAAGCCGTAACATTTCTTGCAATAAAATATATTACTTTGTCGATGGAGGATAGACTTGTTTCTTTAAATGATTTGGAATGATTAAGAATCGGATGAATTTTTAATGATAACGTTTTACACGATGTTTCATATTAGGCCACTGAACAATATTGTCCTTTTACAGTTGCTGAGCTTGCAATTTTCGTATTAAAAGCTCACAAATCACGCGCAGATGATTAATTAATTAACGAGTATTTTATACAAAATATTTGGTATCTTTAAGTCTTGTCTTGTTAATAGTTGTAATATATATTGTGAGGGTTAAATGACTTTTTGACGACTGACCTTTAAACCTTTGACCTATTGACCGTCGATTATTTGACCATATACTGATTAAAAACTTGAACCACTGTAAACAATTAATAAAACTACCAAACTTGTTTAGAACTTTAAATTTGCCTTGAATTAACACCGTACCATATAAAACCTACTTTTTTATTGACAGAATATATTTCTAAAAGTGCAGGAAGTGGATTTGGTATTCATAAACAATGATTTCGTTATTATTTAAAACGTTTTAACTCTTGATTGCTATAAATATTGCGGACCGGTAATCCATTAGATAACGGCCCGCCTGTCAATAAATTAGATGCGATATGTATGAATCTTGATTATTGTTATGATTCTGGCAAGCATAATTGTGAAAAGCAGGTAATTCTTATATAAAAACTTAAAAATTTAATTCTATCAGAGGAAAAGAAAGCTTAAAATCTAAAAGTACGACCGGCAATTAATATGAAATATAAAATTGGCTAGGTTAAATTTAAAAAAAACGGAAAGGGGAGTCTAAACCCCGATAAAAGATAGATGGATACATTGGACGTAGACTAATACACACCAATTAAACGGAAATTTTTAAAGCGGAGAGTTATAGTCAATGAAATTGATAACTCATGGTCTGCTGATTTAGTTGATATGCAAGCTTTTTCTAAAGAAAATTAAGGTTTAAATACGTATTGACTATTATTGAAATACTTAGCAAATACGCTTCCGCTATTCCTTTAAAGAATAAAACCGATGACCCTGTTACTGCAGCTTGGCAATTCCTTTGTATCGGAAGCTTTTGATAAAATGATTTCTGAAGGATAAATTCCACAAAATTTGTCGGGGATGAAAGAAAAGAATATTATAATAAACCTTAAAACATTTTCGCATCAAAATAACATCACTATGTATCACACATTTAACAAAGGCTGTAATAATAGAAAGATTTAATAGAATACTAATAAGAATTATTTGGAAATATTTCACAGCAAAAGTCATATCAATAGGTTATCAAAAATGTTAGAAAAATAAAGAAATCATACAAAGTATAAAAATGACTCTTAAATAAGGAAGTTAAATTGAAAAAAAGGTCAAGTTTATTTTAATATACATGTATACGGAAAATTAAAAATACTGAAGATAAACCTTGAAAAGGCTGTACTCCAAATTGGACTGAAGAAATATCTACTTTTAACGGTATAAAAATACATGCCGTTTATTTCTTACGTCTGCTAAACTTAAATGTTCAGAAAGATCTTTCTTTTTTTAGACAAGGAAATCCATGTCTACACTTCAGCCAATCTATGACTAGCTTACAACGAATAGTCACATTGGACGCACCAAAATGTTAGCATGTTCAGTCTTAAGTTACACTTGTACTTCAGTTATGAATTTTTTTAAATATCCAATAATTAGCCCAATTAAAACAAACATTTCTGTAGCGATGGCGATTTATAGACTGCTGTGGGGCTCTTGGTTGTTGACGGGATACTTGATTTGACCTTTCATGTATTTCAAACAATTCTTCTTCCAACATTTCATTTTTAAAATAAACCACAAGGTCAAGCTAACCTGATTTCTCCTACAGTAAATGCATGTACACATTCGTGCAGTTTCTTTAATTGTTGTTCATCAAATTTACTACCCACTTTCTAAAGGCTACCAGTTGCTCTTTGATCACTGATAACTTAATGTTCTCTGTCTTGGAGTTCAACAGTGCTATTTCTAACCTAGTAAACGCTGAAATCGGCACAAACCACTGGACTAGCTGTTGCTAGCAAAGGTTTGACCGATGCTTTCTAACCCTTTTGAACACATGTTTGAACTTATCTTCATATTGTATGTCAGTATCCCTTAATAAACAGAAGCAATGGCAATTATATAATTATATATATATACATTTTATTTCTATTAAACCACAAGTTTACCCATTTTGTAAAATTTTATTAACTTTTGAAGTCCAAAATCAGTAGGCATATCTATGCTGCCCGATTGTTTTCATGTTCTGCATTGTTCACGTTTTAGTCTACACTTTTTGAAATTTTCTTAAAAATGAAAGATGGTTTTGTCAAGATATGAAGAAAATCAAGTAACTTTGAAATAGTTTGCAAGGAAATGGTTAATAGAAGTCAACGCTGACATCTGCCTTGAATGAAAATGACAGGCTTGACTTTGTCATTAATTCTCATTTTGTACATTGTGTATTGTTGGTTGTTCAAAAAATCCATCCTGTCTGCAATTTAACACTTGCTTTGTGTTAAAGTTTTGTTAGAGTCTGAAGATATTATTCACCCAAGAGATAAATATAAAAAAACATCATTTTATATTACAAAATTATTTTAAACATGAAGAGAAAGGTATATAAAACAGTTAAAACTTATTAGGGAACTCTAAAATGCCACAGTTGTTATCTATTTAATACAGGACATTTCCAACAGCCTTTTCCCTTTAGCAACATTGTTGAGTATCTTTCTTGTAGTTGAGAGTTACGTGTTTAATTTCCTGTCAGTGTCAGACAATTTTTCAGTTTTACAACAGTAATAACTTTACATTTTGTCAAGTCCTTGTTTTCATTTTTAGAATAAATGGCACCTGAGTAAAGTATAACCTCGTTACTCACCACAAAAAAAGTTCTGTAAATATTCTGATTAAAAACTACCTGTCATTTCATAAATTTAGAGATATTTGGGTAGTTTTTTTATAATTTATTCTAAACATTTGTTTATTATCTGATTATCAATGATTTTTCAATAGCCATTAAAATAGTTAATCTTTTGAAATATACAACTTACTTATACCGGCTTGATAGTGAAAAATATGCATATTGTCACTTTAAGTTTCAAACACATCATCAGAATTCACATGTTTAAACATGATAAATCAAAATTCATCGACTATGTCGACACCAGTCCTGCAGTGTTTTCTTTATCAAACATGGAAATGACTTAATACCGGATATGACTCATATCCGCGGATATGACTTTCAGTACTTGATATGTCTTATATTTTACAAAGTGACTCATATCCATGGCAGACAGAAGATACCCAATTCGACACGTTATTTTCAAACTAATTGTTATATTTTTCCTTTTCTTTTGCTCTGATAATCTCTAATAAAACATGCAAATAAATCGTTAATGTGACCTTTACATAAAATGGTTTAGGTTATTTTGTTACCTGTTCTATGAAAGTCATATCAGTGGTTTACAGAAGGTACCGAATATAACTCGTTATTTAACTAATTTTTTTAACTAATAATAAAATTAAATTATTTTTTAATCATTTAAGATCGTAAGATTTGGCCCATAAAAATGTTTTAAGTTCTTTTAATTTGTTTTCTTGATCTGATCATTTTTAACGTTAAAATGATAATACATACAATAAATTGTTGAATTTGGTCCATTATAAAAAAAGTCATTAGTTATATTCGTTGCACTTTCTATAAAAAGTCATATCGATGGCGGACGGGGGACACCGAATATGGATCTGTTTTTCTCAGACTGGGTTTTTTTCTGTTCTGTTTTCTTGATCTGATAATTCTAAGATTGAAGTAATAAACACGCACAAAATCGTTAAATTTGGCCTATTACTTAAAAAGTTAATAGTTATATTTGTTGCACGTCAAATTTTAAGTCATTTTCGTAACTGACACAACATAATGGTTTCCAAGCAGTTTCCGGCCACAAATCGCACTTTTTAACAAATAAAATAAAAATCAGTCTACGGAGGGGTACAACACTTTGACAGGACAAAGTTAGGTACCTGTCCAGCATTGCCATGTGATTAATGTTGCACTTTCATTTTACTTTTTAATTTGAATGTAGGCCTGAAATGTAACACCTGTTTTCACCTTTTTTTAAAAATTCATAGCAGTTTTACGGACCTTTTTTTATTTTGAATATAATTCAGTACCATAAAGTAATATTAAGATGATTTTATCAGACAAACAGAACTTCCCAACCTTTTCCGTGTCGTCTGCAAAAATATTTTTCGAATTTTTGGTTTTCCTCAAATGGGGTCTTAGTTATTGCGCATGGATATTCAAACTAGAATTCCCCAAGTGTTGCTTATTTTTGAACGTCGCAAGTTCTCTTAAGCAACTTTTAATAACAGGAAAAATTCAAAACATATAAATCGTTGTACTGTTTTACTATTTTAAATAGAAAACAAATGTTTCTCTGACTTATGAAGTAATGTGGATGCCTTACTGGCTGAGGCTTGTTTAGAAAAGAAATGTTATTTTACAATTAGATAAAGAGTTTACTATCTCAGAAACTGAAAAAGCAATTTCATCATTAAAGTGTGGGAAAAGTGGAGGTGTTGATAATTTAATAAGTGAGATTTTTTTAGAGTGTAAAGATATAATTACACCAACGCTTTGTAAATTGTTCAATTATATGTATATAAATTGTGTTAATCCTGAAACCTGGACAAAAGGAATTATTGTTCCCGTGCCTAAAAAGGGAAACTCTAGTGATGTAAATAATTATAGAGGCATTACTTTAACTAGTGTTTTTTTCAAAAACAGTTTCAATTATGTTAGATTCTCGCCTACGTGGGTGAGCAGAAACTAATAATTTGCTGTCAGACTATCAATTTGGTTTTTGTAAAGATAAAAGCACTATAGACTGTACTTTTGCTCTTAATTCAATTATAAATAAAGTAATAAGAAATGAAAATAAAACATTATATTGTGCATTTTTCGATTTTCGTAAAGCCTTTGTTGTTTATAGGAATGGTCTTTGGTTAAAGTAAATAATACACGGAGCGTCTTCTAGAATTGTAAATATGTTAAAAGTCATGTATGAAAATGTTAAAACATGTGTAAGAGTAAATGGATACTTAAGTGAATTTTTCGATTGTAGCACTGGCGTTAAACAGGAGAACCATTATCTCCTCTGTTGTTTATATTTTTTATTAATGATACGTATGACTTTTTATACGATGATAATATTGATTTTTTCTCTATTGAAGATTTAAAATTATTTCTTTTATTGTTTGCTGATGATACTGTGTTGTTCTCATATACAAAAGAAGGATTACAAATATTATTAGACAAACTATATTTATATTGTCAAAACTGGGGAATAACTGTTAACCCCGACAAGTCAGTTGTAATGATATGTAAAAAGGGCAATAGGCCTTCAAATGATGTTTTTCTTTATGATGATAAAATTCTTAATATTGTTAAAAACGTTGTATACTTGGGTGTAACAATTTCCTCAAACGGTAGTTTTAATCAAGCACAAAAATGTTTATCTGAGCAAGCCTTCAAGGCTTTATATGCACTCAACTCGCTTTTTGATAACTTGTCATTGAATGTTTCTGAAAAAATTAAACTATTTGATTCTATAATAATGCCTATTCTTAACTATGGGTCTGAATTATGGGGCTTTCATAATTCACCAGACATTGAACGAGTGCATAAAAAGTTTATGAAGCAAGTATTAGGTTTTAGACAACAAACATGTAATGCTACCGTTTATGGTGAATTAGGTAGAGTGCCCCTCCTTGTTTTATTGTAAAGTTTTGGTTTAGAACTGCTAAGAATCCAGATTCATTTTTGTATAAACTTATGATGATGACAGATAATAACAATCAGTTTGTTAATAAATGGACCAATGATGTAAAACGTCTCTTTCAGGGCTTTTCTTACTTAATTGATAACACTCATTCTATTTTTCTTAAGTCTATTATCCAACGTACATATGATCAATATTATCAACAATGGTTTTCTGAAATTAATAATTCTAGCAAACTTGATACGTATAGTTTAATTAAAAGCACATTTGGAAAAGAGAAGTATCTTGATTGTATTATAAATAGTAAATTTAGAATAGCCCTTCCACGTTTTAGATATTCTGCTAATAAATTAATGATTGAAGAAGGAAGATTTAAAAATATTGAAAGAAATCAACGATTTTGTTTAAAATGCAATATGAATGTAGTGAAAACGGAATATCATTTTTTACTTGCTTGCCCGTATTACATTGATCTACGAAGAGAATATTTACCTAAATACTACTGCTCTTGGCCAAATGAACACAAGTTTAAAATGTTAAAGAATAACTCACAACAGAATGTTATAAAGAAATTGTCTCAATTTATTTACTATGCAACTTTACTATGCTAGAGAAACAACTGGTAGCTAATTCCAACTAATTTCAAACATTAATTATTATAGTCTTAATATTTATTACATGACTGTGATATTATATATGTAATATTACTTTTCTCGTATTTAGATGTTTTATGCATTTGTTAATATGTTTATATGTATGTATACACGCCATTATTGTTTATGGCAATAGACATTATGTTTGTGCCTTAATAAAATCTTTAATCTTGAATCTTGGTAAAAATAGACTGTACTGGACGAAAATGATAAACGGCCGGAAAACTGCTTGGGGACGTTAACTGCTAGGAAACCAGTACCGAATATGACTCATTATATTCAAACTTTTCGGTGTTTTTTGTTTATTTTTTCTTTCCTGGTTTTATTTATCAAATAATTTATAAGATCTAAACTATAATATATGCAAAAAAAATCGTTTATTTTTACCCATTAATAAAGAGGTTTTAGTTTTTATTCGCTGCACGTTCTATTAAAGCCATATCAGTGGCTGACAGAAGATATCGAATACACATGTATGTCTATGCATATTATATAATACATGCATACATTTCAAATGCTTATAAATGCACAAATAATTAAACAAGGTATTCTGTTATAAACATAATTAACGCTTAATGCATCAATAACTTTTTTAATCATTTAAATAGTGTAAATACAACGAAGTATTATGCATCATAAGAATACAAATACATATAAAGTATTTAACAAAATGGACTATAGTAAACTTTCATTGATTCAGACCTTATTGTAAATGTCAATATCATATATATAAGCTCGATAAAGTAGCAGTAAGAAATAAACTTGCTGTGCCTTATAGAAATCGCTCTAAGTTTTGTGGTAGAATAAATATCGGATTCCAGATAATTTCGGCTTTTATAGGCTTCCCTATTTCGTTGGCATTTGTCCCTGCTATGCCAATACTTTAAGCATTTGCAGAAGCACTCCCATCAGCAGTTACTATTTTAATGAATAAACTTAATATTGAAGATAAGAAAGCTGTCCTAAAATTAAATAATTCAAAAATATAAGTTTTACTAATAAAAAGCACAAAATGGAAAGGGACGCAATTTAAATGAAAAGTGAATAAACTTTTCAAATTCTGCTAAAAATACAGGAAGAAAAACATTTTTCAATGTCACTGGAGATGCATTTGAAAGAATTTGAATAGAATGGTCACCAAGATAAAAATTATATTTTTTTCTCTTACTATAGATATAAGCAATCAAATGAGGGTTGAGGACGCATGATCTCATAAAAAGTAAGAAAAAAGAGAATTGTTGCTTAAGAGTATATGAAAATAACTGCATTAAAAAATCCTTATGCTACAAACTGCAGTAATCCTTATGACCAGAGACGATATTATACTTTTTATCATGCATCTCGAGATCTTTATTTAAATTATGGGATAATAACTTTTTTTTTCAAAAG
Source organism: Ruditapes philippinarum (assembly GCF_026571515.1). Lineage (NCBI taxonomy): Eukaryota > Metazoa > Mollusca > Bivalvia > Venerida > Veneridae > Ruditapes > Ruditapes philippinarum. The sequence goes on along the minus strand of NW_026862197.1, from coordinate 102,419 downwards.
AAAATACAAAATCTGGAATATCAAAAGAACAAACAAAAAAACAACAAACACATACACACACATAAAACAGGATTTTAATATCAATTTTAAATGGTTATCACTTTACTATCAACAATATTTTGATTGGTATAATACTCATTTGAAGTTTTGAAGTAGGGTTAAAAGTTAATAAATTAACTGATTATGCTGTTTATGGTGGCGGTGACCATATTGTTGTCATCAATAATGCAGCTTTATTATTCGACTAGTAAGTTGTAATAATCTGAACAAGTTCGTAAATATTAAATATCTACTAGAAATATCAAAGATTACATAAAATCATCTGGAACAAATGACTTGACCTACTTAAATAATACTGTTGCTGCTTTAGGAAAGGACTATAAAGGTGGGTAAAATCAGGGTTTCGCCTCAATTTAAGGAGGTAATTTAGTAAATGCAAAGATTGATCTTAATAACTTTTACTTTTATAAAGGACTTGAAACAAAAAACTACCTCCATGTTAATTTTAGATAACAATACAAATTACTATTCATGATGAATTAATTTACAGAGGAAATTATGTTGATCCGGGAAAAGTTACTGTTATAAAGTTATGTGGGTTCCATTTCCATTTCATGAATACGGGTATATCTTAATAAATAAATAAATAAATATATAAATACCTAAAGATAAAAAATGGAAATATCTAAGGAAAATGATAGCACAATCAGTCGATTCTAAACCATTAATATAAATATTGAACTTTATTCCACTCAACATAGATATGTTGGGTTTGAGGGAATCCACATCCATACCTTACAAAGATTTTATGTATCATATCATTTATGTTCTGATACTGCGAACAATTTATCAACCGGTATTTTGAAGTTTTTGAACGAGACACGTCAAATAAATAAAAAGATTTGAATTTGATTTCTTTTGCAAAGAGGTCCTGACCTCTAGTGACACAACTTTTTCCTTCTTTTTAGCCAGTAGCTCGCGTTGAATGCGAATACTGCGTACACTCTGCGTTGAAATGTTACAAATTATGAGAAAAAATCGATTAAACTGAACTTTTCAGAACTCATAAAGTTGACTCATTGTAGAATCAATTCCAAAAATGTAGTTTCAACCTTTGATATTTCATATTTGTACAAAAATGTCTTTAAACGCACTTTTACAGAAAATCAATATTGTATTACTGCGTACACATTGTGAAAATCTAGTAGCTTGGCCGAACTAAAAAACACAATTTTGTGTGTCCCCTCGAAAACGTACATCTCAGAAAAAGAAATAAAAGGTATAAATCGGATTTTAATATTTTTCATACAATTTACTTGAAGACAAAGCAAAGAGTTGTGTCATTGCATTTGGACTATAAATACTAAAGTAAGCAACGTAAGAAGTATGTCTTGTTGGGTTTTTTTTTACATGAGTCTTTTTCTTGTTCAAAATACCGGTTGATGAAGTGTTTACGGTATCAGAATTTCAAGGATGCGTTAGCATCGTATGGCCCGCTTGATATGCATTTTTAAGTTTTTGTTGATTTAATAAATTCACAATTATTGGTATTGAAAAATTCTCAGAAAAATCATATTCAACAAATTGATAACATTTTAAATAAATTGTATCAAAATCGTCCCCTTTGACGGCAGAAATAAACAGCTAGACCTTGTTGCAAATATCATATTTTTATCATACCTTTATGACATACATGTACATAAATTTCACATACATTCTTTTCACATCGTTTCATAATAATATGAAATCATATCATATTTTGTTTTTAGTGACTGTTTTCTTTCATAAATCTTTCATAAGTAAAAATGTAGAAAGGTGAAAGTAAACACAAGAGGGAAGGTGTGAGGATATCACACCCATGTATCGTAAAACGCATATTTAAAGTTTGTCATTAAATCTTATTAAAAGTTAATGTTTTTAATGTATGAAGTAAAGAGTACGGCTATAATTTTAAAAAGGACCATTTCTTAAGATGGTATTCAACCTTATTTTGAATAATTGCAATTTCTTTTACAATAGTAATTCTAAGTTTAAGATATGACAAGAAATGTTTGAAAAAAAGTTTACTTTTGCCTATTATTATGTTGAGAAATATAAGATTTTATTAGATAAATAATGAATTTTATTACATCACTTTTCCAACTGTTTTGCAAAATACAAAAAAAAACTTATGATTTTAAAACCGAAAAGAATAGGTAACCCGTTTATATCTAAAAAGTTTCCTAGTCTATTCCATATAACTTGAAAATGATGATATTCCCAGACACATTTTCCATACTTTCAGCCTGCATGTTACAAAAGTCAATTTGTACTTGAATATTTCATTCTTAATAAATATTTATTTATTTGTTAGAATTATTTACATTATACATGTATATTTATACTGAAAAGTTCTTATTTTGGTATCAATAGTAGCTTTAAAAATTTGGCTATATACTGATTTTCATTTTATATCATTATTTTCCAAAACATTTTCCCATTTACTTTCAAATTTGATTTTTGCTTTTGGTTTAACCCTCATTTGCTTTGTATATAGTAATTTATTTTGTGTTTTACTGATTTATATTAGACTTTATGCTTGTGATGATTGGTAGAACTTTAGAAATGCATTATTTTCTAAATTATGTAAATCTCTAAAATGACGTCTTTTTGTCTATAGTCCAAAAATGTTCTATCTATTTTATATCTTTGTCATACCAATCTTTTACATAAAATGGCAACTGTCCTTCCTTATCTTAGAATTATTCCATATTACTTGTTTTCCAGCTGCTTCATTTAATTTGTCGTTTATTGATAGTATGCCATGCAATAAGAAAGTCCTTAAAAAGAATTGTGTTTACAAACATTTTTGATATCTTGATCTTTTGTTTCACATTCAAATATTAAGCTTCCTCCTAAATTTTTCTGGTTTGTAATTCCATATAAAATTATACATGTCTTTTGTTATTTTCTTTAATATATTTTTCCAAAATCAGTTTTCTGTGTTCTCATGGTTTTAAACAAGTTTTTGAAACTATTAAGTGTTGGTTGTATGTTAAGGTCTATGTTTTTTAATGTCGTTTGAAAGACCATGCCTAGTGTTTTGCAGATTCAGATGTCCATTAAAAGTGTTTATCTTTGCAAAATATTTAATGAGTGTCTTTAAGAGACCCCACTCTTAAAATAGTAGATTTTTTCATATTAAGTTTTAGACCTGATACATGTCCAAAATTTGTAATAACATCGAGGAGTTTTTTTCAAACGAGATTTGTTTACCATTATTTAAAAGTGTTGCATCGTCTTCAAAAAGAGATTTTTTTATACCTTTTTCATTGACAATAATTCCTTGTATATCATTATCTTTATTTATGTACTTTGCTAGAAACTCATTACATGTTATGAAGAGCAGATATGATATACTTGCGTTCCTTAGACTTGCTGCACAAGTTAGACTTAATGCGCTCCTTAATCTTACGTCTTTCCTTGGAAGCGAACCTCTCTAACACTCTCTCCTGGGAAGCGAGCCGTTATTATGGCTTAACTCTTCACTAGAAAGCAGACCGTTTTCTAGACTTGCTTCTTTATTTGGTTACTTCAGTTGACGAAGGGTTGCATAATGTCATTGAAATACAAACGCGCGCGAACCGGATAGAACGCCACAATTCTGACGTCACATAAAAAACACAGAATGGCGGACATTGTGTTTAAGAAATAATAGGGCCTACGGCCTCCGTTGTCGATTCCAACGCATCAAAACTCCAAGCCGGTGTTAAATAGCCAATAAACAACGCTAAGACAGATATTTATTCGATTCTAACAACATAAATTAAGGAAGATTACTTCCGGTGCCGATTGTCATATAACGCTGTTTGATTTCGCGGAACTACAATCTGCTTGGAGTCATCACCATTATGATGAAAGTAGACACTTAAAGCACACCGTTTTCTACTACGTATTTGAAATTGGTCTGACTTTTGTTTTGCATCTATTTTGGCTTGTCTGCTAATTCACAAACCTTTTCCAATGAAGAGTCATCTTTCTAGGATTCCTTCAGTTTTTCTATGTCAGATTTAGTTTCGCAAAACGGTATCGGAACAGACAAAGCTTTGGTCTCTGACAATGGTTCTTCTGTCTCCTTCCATTCAGGCTCAGGCCTATCAGTACTCTGGCAACATTACCGATCATTAAAATAGAGAAAATCAGAATCCCTAAAGAAAGCCCAACACGGCAAAATTGAAAATTTTGCAAGCTCGGTTTGATTGAGCCTTTTCATGACCGGAACTGGAAAATGGAAGTTACTGTCCACGCCCCTTTGCACCGGCTAAAGCAGAATACATTATTTAAAAGCGAAAATAGTGAGATTTTCAATTAAGAAACATCCGCACACGTGTTCATCAGCGGTTATAATGGAACCTCCAATGTGATACAGTAGTGCCATTGCATGAAAAGCGGCGAATGGCACAAGTAGAGGAATACATGTACCCTTAACGAGAAAACAATGGGCGGAACTAAATAAAATGAATTTTGAAAGGGGATCTGAGAATAAGAAGTCGCATATAATTGACTTAAGCACCACTGCCTCTAACTCTTTCACCAACTTAGTACGGCGTATCTACCCATATTTTCGCCAAAGGTACAACTTTAGCATCTCTATCAATTGTCATCATAAATTATTCTTCACAGCCGCTAACACACATCCAGGTCTCTCAATACTTTCACTGCATTTGTAGTGACAAAACCCTCCTTTAATTTTAGATTTCTTTCTTCTTCCAATAAATCAATGGTACAAGTCCCCGCGAGGATTGACACAGTCCCTTCACTCGATCGTCATTGTTCTTCTCTTCTCAAGAGCATTAAGGTCTGCTTTGGCACATACGGAGGCATCGTTGTGGTTCCATTTTTACACCTTCTGATTTTGTCTGTCTTTTGCAATATGCCCAATCTTATTGCAATAAAGCACACCTTCAGCGCCTGGCTTCTGTTTTTCTGTCGGCAGTCTCTGGCTAAATGGCATGTCATAAATATAGCATGTCTTCATTTCTGTTCTCTGTCACTTTGCCTGATGTCTCTGGTATGATCTTTTGCCAAGCTGCTATTTTTTGAGAAGAGGGGTTCGATAAACTGTTCCTTGTTATTTCATGACAGGTCTGCTCTACACCTACCATATTTTCCCTTCTTCTGAAATAACTTTAAAAAACAAGAATAAAGATCAAAGATCTCAACCTCTCAATGAACTGAAAAAGCAGACTTACCAGGAAGTTGTCTGCTCTGCCTGAACTTCACCCTAAAACCCTCTTCAGTCAATTGGTATCGTTTTAGAATAACCCTATTCAAAGTGTCATACTCGTTGGCTTCTTCAATAGCCAAAAGTGTAAATACTTCCAGACCTTGACCTGATAGTAATCAGCTTAAACTCATGACCCAAATGTCTTTTCCAAGTCATGAATGATGGCAACTGTCTCAAATCTTTCTAGAAATGGATCTATATTGTCATTGGCTTCTTCGAACTTAGGTATTCTTGGTCTGGGGGACTTGTTTCCCTCACTGGTTGTTATATTGCTGGATTCGATCCGCTCTATCTGAAGATTTTTTCATTCATCTTGAGCTCAAAACTAATTTATATCTGTATTTTTTCTTCTTCACGCCTTCGGCCTCTTTCCCATCTGGCTAGGTACTCTTCTACTTTCTCTCGGAGTACCATTTATAAATCGCAGCTGGATAATCCTAGCTTTTCTCCAATTCTTAGCCATTCGTCGTAATACATATTGCTCAGTTTATCAAAACCTCTTTAAAGTGATCCCGGACGAGCCCCAAATTGTCAAGTTATGGTTTTTCCTAAGTATGTGATTATCGATATTCAAAGCGGTACTTGTGAAAAGTAAAGATTTGATGCGCTCCTTATACTTGCTGCAGAATTGAACTTGCTGCACTCCTTGAACCAGCTGCAGTATTAAACGTGCTGCACTCCTTGACTGGCTGCGCTCCTTATACCTGCTGCGCTCCTTAGACTTGCCGCGCTCCTCAAATTTACTGCGCTCTTTAGACTTATTGCACAAGTAAGACTTGCTACACCCTTTAGACTTGCTTCTTTCCTGGAAGTGGAACGTTTTTTAGATTAGATTTATTTGGTTCCTTTACTTGACGGTGAGTTGCTTACCAAAAGGATATTTGAGGAGAATAAGCTTTTTGACAATATTGAAGTTTCTATCTTCTTTTCTGTTTGCAATTTCATTTCATAAAAATAAACAAGGCTTGACCCGGTTACGCCACAATTGTTACGTCACGTCAAAACAAAAAACAACAAAAAATGGCGGACATTGTGTTTCTTTTTATAAATAAAATGGCATTTGGACAGATAAGATACAAAATTGATACAAAATTTAACTTTGTACAAAACACTCTGTAGTGGACGTCTACCAAGATAGTTCAAATTATAGTCCATGGGTCAAAATTGGCCCTGTCCCGGGATCATTGATTTCATTATATACAAATAGTAAAAACTTAAAAAATCTTTTTTTGTGAAAAAGGAAACAACCTACATTGGAATTTCTATTACATGTTATGCAATTTTTATGTAAAATATTCAATAGCTTTGAGTAAGCCTAAAGGTCATAATTTTCTGACATGTTTATGAAATGATTCAGGTCATGAACTCTAGCAAGACAGTTGTGAGCTTTGCAGAGATATTAAATGGAGCAATTTAACACATTATAAGGACATTATGATTCACACCATGTTTATAATAATGTTTTTAGGAATTGGTAATGTTAAATTGAAAAGGTGGTATTTAAACTCCCCATCGATTTAACTACCACTGACCTTTCCAAGGTGGTACCCCTCTGTGTTCGTTCACGTGTTTTTCATGTCTGTATTGTTACTTGTTTTTATATGTTTACATGTTTTGTGATGTCTGCCTTGTTGGATTGTCGTTTACGGTAGGTATTTTCTCATCCCCCTCCCATTTTTATCCCCTCCCCTTTTCACACTTTCAGCCCTTATCCCTTTAATTCCCATATGGGCCCGTTTTAGTTTATATTATTTCATGCATTACATGTCCCTCTCCTTTTGCCGCCCTTATGTCAACTCCAGGGTTTTGTTTGGTGTCTTCTGGGTGCCCTACGTGGGTGTGTCGGGGGGGGGGGGGCTGCGTCCTGTGAACGTTGACTTTGCCTTGTTGATCTTTATTCTTGTTGTTTTTGTTTGTCTTTTATTTAAAGAAAAAGTTACTGTACCTACGTTTAAAATTTTAAAAAAGCTATGTTATACAGTTAATATATATTTTGTGTCAATAAAAAATTCTTTTATTTTTAAATCAATTATTGCACTATGGCCGTTATATCTTAACATGAGAAACATCAGCACATGTGTCTAATGATTTGGAATGCTGAAATGTGACCTTGATTCTTATTCACTAGACTCTACTGCATTATGGCAAAGTTCAATTGTATAGAAACAAAAAAATCTACTTCTGTTATATTAATGCGGTGGCAAAGCATTTTTTCACAAATGCATTCTTGTTTTCAGTTATGTTACAGTTATTGCCTTTGACTAAGTATAAATTTGCAATCTTCAATTTGTTCATACCGCCTCTGTGGTCGAGGGGTTATAGTCCATGACTTCTAATCAGTTACCTCTCTGGCGTGGGTTCGATCCCCGGGAGATTCTTTGGTAGTTTAGCGCGGAGGAAGGTTGTCTGGTACTGGTGTAACTCTCCAGGAACGATGGTTAGGAAACTACCCGCCTATATGACTGAAATACTGTTGGGAAAAGGCGTAAAATAAACAAACAAAAAAACAAACAAATTTGTTCATGCATAGCTCAAAAAGTGTTTGACCTGTAGGACTGAGAGTTTAAAAGAATGTTGGTCAGCGTGTGTACATATGCACATTGGGTTTGCTTGTGGATTAATTCAGTATTTGTAAAGTTCTTGCCCTTGAATTAGTAAAAGATTTTTAAATTTTAACTAGTGGCATATGTAACCAAAAACTATTTGACCTACAGTCATAAGATTGAGAAAACAGTGGAGTGTGGGGGTACCCGAGTACTATGGACACATATCTAGTTTTTACAGTTCCAACATGTATGCATAGCAATATCCAGATGAAAGAAGGGCTCATGACTCATTTGAAAGTTTTATTCCAGATTAAATGTGGAATGTAAAATGACTTTTTTGTTGAACTTAAAATCAAGGTTTTAGATAATACATGGAGCATAAAATATATCTATCCTCTCAATGATACAATACAAAAATACCAAGAAGAAATATTAACAAATAAAAAGTTTTGCTGTTATTGGCATGTACATTTAAAGAAATGTGGCGCACGGTATAACTTTAAAGTTGACATTAACGACGTAACAAGCGAGTGTCTTTAACGGAGCAGCTTTTTTCCTCATTCACGAAGTAGGCCAATGTAATATGATGTTGCTGAATGATAATGTATCATATATTCAAGAAAATGATACAACTAAGAACAAAATTTGTCATTATTTTAAAATAAATAAAACGCAACAGTGACTCAAAAATTGTTGACACAATTTCTCCATAAGACTACTACGTAAAATAAAAAAATAATTTATACAATTGTAAACCAAGAACATTATATATGATATAAATGTATTAACATTTATCATTTTAAAATCCTTAGTTGACTGCACCGTCCCGTAGCTACTGCCAGAACATCGTTGACGATGTCCGCAGTCAATTGACTGTCATCTTTAAACGTCTCGGGGATTGACGTCACCAACGTCCATGAAAATTTCTTCTTTCTGCCTCTCCCTTTTTCCCCCATTTCTCTATTACCTTTTCTTAATCGTTTATGCTAATAAAAAAACGATGATGTGGCTTCCTGAAACTTTTCCCTTGAAAGCCGTAATCTTTTTCTATTCTTTAACAGTTTCTCGCAATACTTTTCTTATTGATTGATTTTAAGACGCTCTGACGACATAGTTTAACGCGAGTATTTCTGTAACAAGTGACGCTTGAATAGTTATTGCAAATATAAATGTGGTTTGAATGAAGTCATTTTTTCTGAACGTCAAAGATATGGCTCGTGACGTTTTGACATATTTTGAAATCTAAGTGTGCCATATTGTAAAATATACAAATCATAAAGCTCCAGATGTCAGCGCTGCGCCTGATGTTCGTTATCATGTTTTTTTTTTAATTTGCTGTTACGGACAAGCTTTTTGCGTAGTCAGATTAGATATAGCATCAGTTTTGTTTCATTCAGTATTGTTTTCCGATTAATTGTGATATATAACATTTAGTGAAAGGTTGAAAATTCTTCAACTGACAGTCCCAGTCCCGTTAATTTTTTATCATCTCTCGTATGTACATCTAAATGATCCCCTTGTCATATTACGCGATCCCCTCATACATGTTCCATAATGAATAAAGTATATGTATATCTACATTATCCCCTGGTCCCCTTACGTGATCCCCTCATACATGTTCCATAACAAACAGAGTATATTTTCATCTAAATAACCCTAATGTCGCTTAACGAGTATATGTATCTAGATGATCTTCTGGTCATCTCACATTGATACCCTCATACGTGGGCCATAATGAATAAAGTATTTGTACATGTACATGATACCCTGGTCGCCTAGCGTGATCCCCTCATACATGTTCCATCACAAATATAGGATTTGTTCTTAATCCTCTGGTTGCTTTACATCTAGATAATCTTCGGTCATCTCAACTGATACCCTCTTTCTTGGTTCAAATTATGTAGATGATCCGATTGTCAGCTTACATGATCCCCTCATATGTATTCTATCAAAACAAGAGCAAAGGACGTTTTAGGATCTTTTGGTCATTTGAAGTGATCTTCTCAAACGTGTTCTTTTGATTACAAGAAAATCTCTACATACAAACGATCAAATGGGCATTACGTGATCCCCTCTCCTGTGTTTCAGATAACTAGAGTATATTAACATCTTAAAGACCCCTGGTCATCTTACGTGTTCCCCTTATATATTTTACAAATAAATATCGTGTATATGTTTATCTAGATGATCCCCTGCTCAGATTACGTGACCCCCTCATAAATTTTCCATAATATAAAAGAATACATTTACATCCAGATGATCCCCTAGTCAATTTACCTAATCCCCTCATGTATGTTTCATAAGAACTAGAGTGTTTATGCATCTAAAAGACATCATGGTCATCTAAGGTGATCCCTCATATCTGTTCCATAACAGCTTATGTATATGTACATCTAGATGATCTCCTGCTTAACTTATATTACCCTCTCATACATCTTCTGTAAAATCTAGAGTATATGTACATGTAGATGATCTCTTAGTCCTCTTATGTGATTCCTCATATATATTTCATATAAACAAGAGTATATGTACATTTAGATGATCCTATAGTCATTTTACATGATATCCTCACATAGGTTCATATCGTGGTTATGCATTATAAGGCATATGAATGGGAAAAAAAACATTATTATACGATTGTATGTCGTCCTGAAGACTTTAATATCTATTTCCATTTGTTAGACATACATATATATTTAAAAGGAGGATTAAGCATATGCACTATTTACAAGTGACATTCAATCGGCCACTGATCATTTCCATTACTCTATAGTCTAGTTTAATCAGGATAATAACGCTTTATCAGAAATTCGTGCTTAATTTATAGGCGGGGCTTAATATGCTGAGTGTTCAATCACATGATACAAATTATCGAATGATTATTTTTCAGAATACAATCAATATTTTTTAATTATACAATAAATATTTATTAAATAAACAATATATATTTTCAAATATACAACATACATAAAGAAAAATTATCGCAAACAAATATTTTTTATGATGAACAAATATTCAGTAAGATTGAATTAATATTATGATATATGATATAGAATTAGAGTTATACAATATAAAAATTGTTATAGACCAAAAAAATAGATTAATTGACAGAAATTCGTGCTTAATATATAGGCAGGGCTTAATATGCCGAGTGTTCTATCACATGATTCAAATTATTGAATGAATATTTTTTCTGAATACAATAAATATATATAAATTCAAATATACAACATATATTCAAATATACAACATACGTAAAGACAATTATCGCACACAAATATTATTTATGATGAACAAATATTCAGTAGGATTGAATAAATATTATGATATATAATATAAAGTTATACAATAGAGTTATACAATATAAATATAGGATATAGACCAAAAATAGATTTATTAAATTTGTCAACGTTTAGCATGCCACAGAACACTAAAAGTGCTTTATATTTTACAAAAGTTTATATTTTCATTTTGGAAAACATCTTTTTTAATCTTTTAAAAGCTTTTTTAATAGATGTTATTCAAACCGTTCAGGTTTTTTTTAAGAGGTTCAGTTTAAATCAGTTTGTGGTTAAATGGTCAGTGGTCAAGAGGTCAGTGGTGAAAAGATCGTTGAACCTTCACAATGAATGAAACTAATATTTTAATGAAATATTAGAAACTAGTATTTTCCCTGCACAGTTGGCAAAAGCTATTTTTGTACCAGTAACCTATAAGACAAACGATTTTTCTTAAACAATTACAGTTACTCTCTAGTAAGCAGTTTTTGAGCTGAGTTAACAAACGTAACAAATATCTTAGAAAACGATACTCGGTCGAAGTTAACCTGTTTCACACGCAAAATTATGTTATGAACCATTTCATAAACTCGTATTTTCACAACAGACCAAGTATCCATATACCATAAAAGAATTGCAGACTCAGTCGCAGTAGATTAGATCAAAAATATGAACCTTAAACTAATATTATATTTACATCTTACTTGTAGGTTTACCGGGGTGTTCGTCGATTCGCTACAGAAAATGTTTGTAAAAGATATCCTGAGGTTTGGGATTATCCTTTCTATCACGATCGTCGTATTTTCCGGAACATTTCTTTTGGTATTGAAGGCTGAAAATACGCTTCAGTTACACGAAGAAACAACGCAAGTATTTTGTTATATAACCCAAAGAACAATAAAAGGAATTAAATAGTTTAGTCCCTTGAAGGTTCTTGTATTGCAATGCACATTCCGTCTAGCGATATAATTTTAATCATTCTCTTATATCAAATAAGAAATATATTTATCAGATTTGAGATATATTTTCAAAATACATGTTGGCAATATTTTATGATTACCCAGTGATAAACATATATTATGTTAAACTATGACACGGTCAGTGTCGACATACTACAAAATATCCATCATTTTTTTAACATATAATGGATTCGAAAGTATGCTTATATAAGAAAACACAACTAATGAAATACAACCAATGAACGTCCAGCATTTGTACATTGTCATCATAAATATTATCAATTTAGCCCGGTTTCCATCAAATGAACGGGTAATACCTCGTCCTGTAAAGGTTTAGCAGCTGTAAACTAACCCATTGGAAACAAATATGGCACTTATTCTGGTACCATTTCCATTTTGTGATGTTAACAATTCAATAATATTTTTGGCCAAATTGGTCTTTTTCAATTGTCTTTTATAAGATATTCTCTCAAACCATTGTGCAGGAAACACTAGGTGTACGCAGAAAGCTCTCCCTGCCATTTAGAAATAAATACTACATTTTCTTTAATTATAAGGCAGTGCTTCAGGTTTATGTCATTTACTTTAATCTATGTAGGCTCTTAAATCAATGCCCCTTTACATACATGCAACTTTATACGATTGTTGTCCTGCAAGTATGTCTATACTGTATGGAACTATAACTCACACCTTTACCTTTAAACCAAATCACTTAGTAAAAAATTAGTAAAATATATTTGTCATAGAAATCTTGTTGATGTTTCACGGACATGAAAGAAAATCTTATGATCTCTTATTTTAAAGTTCATTCCAAAATTGGATTTTTCATGTAAGAAACTATCTAGCTAGATTGGGTGGTCATACACAAGAGCGTAATGGTTCCGTGAAGTAATTACTGAACGGCACCTGGAATATAATAAGCTAAATGTCCTTTTATGACCATAAGAGTATTAGTGTGATATTGACAACAAAATCAATGCTTGCCCAAAAAATGTATAAGAAAGTCATTTTTAAAGGACCAATCTAAATGAATAACAATTCAACGAAAGGGATAATTTTTGAAAAGTTACGAAAAAAAGCTTTATACGTAAATTTAGGAATCAGTACATTTACTAGTAAAATAATATGAAAATATGTCGTCCTACTGTAAATAAGTGATATTATTTTATTTCTTATAGGTCGTTTTGGAAGATAGGGATTGTTGGTATAAGAATCATGATTGAATCGGACGGTATTGTTGAATACACTGGAGACGATGGGTATAAGTAAGTTACATCAATATAAACAGCCGTTCGTGTTATTACAAGACATTTGTGTTATAAATGTTTTGCGATTTTGAAACCAGGATTGTTAGTTGTTTTAGTAATTATGATATTTATCTATTTTCATTTGTTATTCATTCTTCAATTAGTATTAAATTTTTGAAGAAATATCTGCAAGAATTTGTAAAACATCGTAATAAATATCAAACAAAAGTCATAAAATTAAAACAATTATGTTCGTATATTCTACCTTCGTGTCCTTCGCGAAAATTTTTCATGAAACCTAAATAACATGGAATGGGATATCAGATACTTATTTGTTTAGATATTCTTAAAATTCGACCATATTAATATCAAAGCCATTGTGATTAAATAGATTTCGACATGTTTATATTTCATTTCACCAAGCAAAGTATTGCACCCTTTATTGTCTATGCTGCGTTATAATTGAATGTTTTTCATATATTAATATGATAGGTGATATACTAATGTTTACCGAATAGTAATGGATTTGAATCTGTTTTGATATATAAAACATTCATTTGTGAACATTTAATTCTCTTTTTGTATATATTTTTGTTTTAAAATGAAAGTTTACAGTTTTAAAACACTTACTCTGTTATCTTTTAACGTTTCAGATTTGCTGGTGCGATGGTAATGATGGCATTTATGTTCTTTATTATTGTTGTGCTATTGAACATGATGATAGCGAAACTGATGAACACATACAGGGAGATAGAGAACACTTCACTGAACGGTTTTCATGTCAGACGAGCAAAGATAGTAGCACGCTTGGAAAGAGAACACATGCCATTTCCATTTGATATTTTCAAAATAGTGAGTTATTTGCTGTTATGTAAATAATCATAAATTTTCTTTATTGGTTCTTGAATATGTTATTTTAGTGTTATTATAAACATCCCGTTTTTATTTGTATTTCACAGTAAAAAAGATGGACCTTTGGCTACCGATTAGGGTTAGGGTTCGAACCTTACTCGCGGTCATGTTTTCTCAATGGTTTTCCTTTATGGCTAATTCTAAGAGGCGCGTGTATATAGGAATTAAAAACGTGTAGCTTTCCCTTCTAAAATCAAGCTGAAGTGTATCTATGGTGAAAGAGTGATGCATTAAGTCATCATGACATTATCTTCTGCTTTCTACTTTTAAATCCAGACGTTCGGTCATTTGTCTCGTCAATGATGATCAAATTAGCATTACATGATATTTTGTTGATCATCAAAAACAAAACAATAGATATATAAATCGACGAAGCGTACTCGTATTACCCGTCAGTCATCATTTTGTCATTTTGCTATCGCATTGTTTTGAGTAAGACATATTTTTATATCTATCTCTCAGTATACGGTAAATATTGAGACATCTATCTCCTTTCACGATGAATGAAAATTTTGAAAAAAATATCTCAAAATTGCGGGATCGACATGTTTTGTGCAAACGAATCCTTCAAAATTAACCACGGGTAAACATACTTATATCTGCTTTGCATTCATTAAAAATATTCCAAGCAGGTTAATCACACAGGTGGCAGTATCAGTGTTTGGACACCCCACCCTTATCTGCCCCTGGACCCCTACTACAACCCTGAAAAAATAATAATTCAACACTCTTAGGCTTACTATAAGGAACCAAATACAAAACCACCGATGAAATCATAAAAAAAAATTTCCACTATCAAAATTATAGTTATAGAAAGGTGAAAAGCCTACTATTTGTTCATATTTGCCAAACAATGTGGAACACGGGAAATCGTCGTTTCGGTGACAGAGGCGCATTCCGGCAGGATTTCGCTGCATCATTCATTAACATTAATAAAAAGAACTAGAATTCCACAGCTTATCTAATTCAAGTCTAACGAATATCATTATCATTCCGATTTTTTCTGTTTCACGGTATTTTTTGAATTGGCGTAGCCATTTTGCAGTCTGATACCTGGGTTGAAATACGCGATCTGATTAGACGAGCCAAATTTAACGTCCAATCAGATTGCGCATAACATACAGGTATCAGAATCCAAAATGGCAGCGACAAGTCAAAAATTACCGTGAAATAGAAAAAATCGATAGATTATTGATATTCGTTAAACTTGAATTAAATAAGCTGTGGTATTCAAGTTCTTTATATTGATGTAAATGAATGATGCAGCAAAATGCCTTCGGAATGCGCCTCAGTCTCCGAAACGACGATTTCCCGTGGCAAATGATCATATAGTAGGCTTTTCACCTTTCTATAACTATAATTTTGATAGTGGGAAAAAAATTTTTTTATATGATTTCATCGGTGGTTTTGTATTTGGTACCTTATAGTAAGCCTTAGTGTGTTGATTTTTTTTCATGGTTGTTGTAGGGGTCCAGGGGCAGATAGGGATGGGGTGTCCAAACACTGATACTGCCACCTGTGGTTAATCATTGAATGTCTTTTATAATGTAACGATTTTCCCATAAAAATATCCAATGTTCGCGCATTTTAACTTAATTTCAATTCAATTTCTTTCTTAAAAACGTGTCTGCATGCTACTGTCAAACAGATACTGAAACTTTTCATTGGATAATTCATTACACGTGACAAAATGGTAACACTATGTAAACAGAAATAAAGTTTAATAACATAAATTGTCAACAAAAAGCGTTATTCGGTTGGAATACAATGTTTTGACAATTATTTGCTAGACAAATGTTCCGAACGCATCTTTAAAAAGGGATAAATAGCGAATAATTTTCGCAAAAAATGTAATCAATGTAATAATGCAAAACCTGTATGCAGTATTCCTGCTCTGTTATTCGACTTTAAAGTACTTACCATTTATATTTAAAACATAAATCATTCCGGAGGCATAAAACCTAGAATTGTCCCTAGCTAATACTTCTTTTTGTCTTTATAGATTTTTCTGGGTACTGCATATGTTTACATAGATGACAGTTAAAAGTTAATGTTTTTTTTTACATCTTATTTTCATTTGCAGACATGCTTAGTATGTAAGCCAATAAATAATGTTCGCCCCGAGGTTATTGATAATTCTTTTTAGAATGTCTATTTACTTCCGCAATAATAGACACAGGTCGTTTCACTTTTCTTTTTGTTACTTTCATTCGAATTTTGAGATAAAGGCTTTTGTTGTGTTCGCAATACTATAACAAATATCTAGAAATTGTTCAATTTTATAGATGTCTTTCTAGATATCACAATATTATTCTTATTTTGAATTACTGAACTTTTCCCTTGATATTGGATCAGTCATTTAAAAACTTAATGATTAAACAATGAAAAACATCACGATCATTTTTTTTTCAACAGGATGATAAAAGAAAATCTTTCTACATGAAAATATTCTATGGGTATGTGAAAATACCCGATGACCTAAATATGTCAGACACTGAAAAAGTACATGACGATTCGTTGACAATACAACAAAATTTAGAAGATCGTTTGATAGAAATCTCCAATACGTTGCAGGAGTTGAAGTCATACTGTGTTTCATTAAGAGACTCTGTTAATCATTTAGAGTCTCATAAAAATGAATTCGCTAATCTGCATAAGAATGATGATGCCGCAGAAGCCGCCACCTGTTAGGAACAGCGTTAGGGACTGAACAAACTCTTATGAAACGAATTGAATCAAGTAAAATTACAGTTAGAATTGGAAAAATGAAAATTAGAATATGAAAGGGAAAAAATAAATATCTTGAAAATAAAACATATTTTTTGTAAATTTGCATTACTAAACCACATTATCACACACCCGTGCCGATTTTGCGACGTCGTAAATATGGTATTGCACGGCCGTGCATATATTTTGACGTGACGTCATTACCGTTATACAAACATAGTGTTGTTAGCGTTATACTATAGGCCCGTCAATGAAATATCACTCTTATTTCATTTTAAACGGTCTTTATTTGGGTATGTGATAAATAGAGTATTAAATGAGTGTAAGTTCAATACTGAATATTTGCACTCGTTGAATAAAATAATATTATGCTCGCCAGAGGCTCGCATAATATAATTTTATTCAACTCGTGCAATAAATTGAGTATTGAACTTACACTCATTCAATATCCTCTATTTATCACACACCAGTGTCGATTTTGCGACTCAGTAAAAATGGTATTGCACGGCCGTGCATATATTTTGACGTGACGTCATTGGCGTTATACAAACATAGTGTAAATACGCGCTAAATGTTAGCGTAATACTATAGGCGCGTCAATGAAAAATGGCTTTTTTCACTTTAAACGGTCTTTATTTTGGGTATGTGATAAATGAAATATTAACTTCGTGTATGTCCATTACTAAATTTATTGATCTCGCTAGAGGCTCGCATAATATAATTTATTCAACTCGTGCAATAAATTCAGTATTGAACATACACTCATTCAATATCCTCTATATACAATTAAAGTCATTTTTTTATTTTTAATCTAGTGCTTTTGCTTGCTTTCCTAAAGAAGAATGCTGCCTCTTACATTGTAAAAAAAACCATTCCATAGTAACATTTTTAAACAAAGCAAGGCTGAATCTGTCAAAATCAAACGTGTGATAGATCTTCAACCTTGAGAAAAATATTAACTTTGGCTAGCAAAAAAAACAGAACTGAATAAGAATTATTGCCAATGCAATAACTTATAGTGGTCAAGATATTATAACATGTTTGTTTGCAATTGAATGATCTACCTACAATATAAATGTATTAGATTTAAGAAATGATATCGGGATTTTCGTATAACGCTGTTCGATTTTGCACCCTATATGGATCAAATCTGTGGCGTTAGTGTATGTGAGGTATTATTTCAGTATTGAATGAAAAGAAAACTGAAAATATCAATAAACATGTTTTTTATAGTTGCTTTAAAAGGCTTTGTAAACTATATACCGTAATCGTGGGAGAAAACATAACAGCCGCATAATCAAGTAGTCCATAACCAGTGTCTATTGGCAGTTTAATACCGTTTTTTTTTCAAGTTGTCTAAGGTGACAAAAGCACGAGGAGTGTTGGAATAATGATTTAAGTATTTCATTAATTTATACTTTACACCAATCAGAACTTTTCACTTCCATACACACAAATGTGTTATGCATTTAATAACAAGCATAATTATATAACTATGAATATATGGAGGACCTAATAATGTAATACATATAATTGCATACCCATGTCTATATTCAATTAAATTAAAGTACGAATTGTAAAAGCCTATGCATAAGATGATTTTTTCGCAAATTTAAGGATGTACTTCATACAAATTTTTGGATACGTTTATTTATCATATGTAATGAATTTAATTTTCACAGTAAAACGTCTTACGCTTGCCTTATTCGAGTGATGCTACCTGTGTACTGTCATTCTTCAATCTGTTACAAAAAATCGTGAATATTATTGTACTGTTAACTAATGCTATATATAGATATTAATTTGTATTCAATTATTTTAACGGTATTTTTTTATTTATTTGTAGAATATTACATAACATATCTAAATTAAAATCATACTATACTAAGCTACTTGCATTTCCTGTCTGCAATGAAGCTTCTTATCCTTTTACTAGCCAATAGTAGCATTTATTTCATATTAAATTCCTGTTTAAAAAGTAGTCCAACGTTAACACGATTTGACATGAAATAATTTTAAGTCAAAAACTCGCGAATACACGTCTAGAAATAAACCATGGTTTGATACAATTTGTTATAATACAAGATAAGAGTTTAAGAGAGCTAGGAACTTATTTTGAAAAGATAAAATCAATGATAACCTAAGACAACAATATTTACGTTAAAAAATATGTATAATCAAAAGATAAGAAAAAGTAAAAAAATATATAAATTGGGCGAAGCTAAAACGCTTACGAAATTCTGG
Source organism: Ruditapes philippinarum (assembly GCF_026571515.1). Taxonomy (NCBI): domain Eukaryota; kingdom Metazoa; phylum Mollusca; class Bivalvia; order Venerida; family Veneridae; genus Ruditapes; species Ruditapes philippinarum. The sequence goes on along the minus strand of NW_026862197.1, from coordinate 83,240 downwards.
AAAAGGGTTAAGAAACAATACGCAAAAAATCCTGTTTATGCAAATGATTTAAATATTTCTGATTTATTTACTCATTTTAAGAATTTATATAGCGTGGAAACGAATGACAGAGATCAAGTTACGAATCCAATGTTAATAACAGATGATGATTTAGATAGCGCTATATCAATCTCGGAAATAAAAGAGGCAGTTTTCTCCCAAAATAATAATAAAAGCGCTGGGGCGGATTCTGTTATTGCGGAGATTTATAATGTTAAAATATTGGACAAAATTATTTAGTTTACAAAATAACTGCCTGCTTAAACGTATGTATAATGTCTAAAAATTTGATGCAGAAAACGGTCTTTCTTATGGTGGTAACAACTGGGCATGCCAAATTAAACATATTTTAAATGAAATAGAAATGTCGAACATATAGATTAATCAAGAACATATAACAATCAATTTTCAACAAATTAAGAACAGAATACTGGACATTTACAAGCAAGAATGGTGTAGCAATATAAGAAATTCTAGTAGACTATCGTCATACAGCATCTATAAACGCTCACTCGAAACTGAAGAATATCTTTATGAAGTTTACATTAACAAATTTCGAATATCACTTACAAAATTTAGATTGTCATCCCATAACCTAGAAATAGAAACGGGTCGATACGAAAACGTAGCGCGAGAAGACAGACTATGTACGAATTGCAATTTAAATGTGATAGAAAATGAATTCCATTTTTTGCTAGTTTGCCTCAAATACTATAGTTTACGTCGCAAATATTTAAAACCATACTATTGTCGTTGGCCATCAATTAATAAATTTGAAAAACTAATGTCTACAACAAATACGCAAATGTTGAATAACCTGTCAAAATTTTTGTATTTTTCATTTAAAGAAAGAACTGACAACAATATTTTTAATTTTGTCATATTTTTTGTATTTTTCATATGGAAAAATGGACAACAGTTATTACTTTACTTGTCAAATTTTTCGTATTTTTCATTTAAAGAAAGAGCTGACAACAATTAGTAGCTTAAATTTATTCAGTTGTCAAAATGTTTTGTATGTTTTCACTTAAGAAAGAACTGACAACAGTTAGTATTTTGTTTACATTTTTGTATTTTGACATCAGTTAGTATCTTAAATTTATTCACTTGTAAAAATGTTTTGTATTTTTCATTTAAAGGAAGAACTGACAACAGTTCATATATTGTCAAAATTTTTGTATTTTCCATTTTAAGAAAAAAATGACAACAGTTAGCATCTTAAATTTATTCAAGTTTTGTAGCACCAATAACTTCTTTCTGTACAACATTTCAACTTTGTCAAGGTCTTTATATTATTAATGATGTTCTTCCATTGCAAGAATAGATAACAGGAACTTAAATTTATTCAAAACTTTCTCTGTAAATCATTAAAATTCGTTAATTCTTTAATATTGTATATCGTCTCTTACATTACATGATTGTTTACTGTATTTGCTATAAATGTGTATTGTCATTTAATGCCAAATAAAGAATATGTTATGTTATGTTATGTTAATTTGACTCTTACAATATTACCAAAATAATCAATTGCAATATCGTATGAAGTTTCACCGAAGCACCTCTTTTATTTAGTGCATTTAATTAGCTATACCCTTTTAACATCTTGCTCCAAACTTCATGATGATTATCAAGGTGTATATATTGCCTCTTCTAGCGTAGAAACGTAGGCAAATTTGGCCAATCCGTTTAGCATTTACATAACATATTTTGTGTTACTGAATTCCTTTCATTTGTAAAAAGATACATTTATTATCTTTTGGTTAGAAAGACCATAAATCATAAGGAACCAGTCTCTCCAAAATTGTGTCATTTTTATGTTATTTTTGTTATATGAATAATGAATAGAATAATAATCATAACTAAATCTAGTTATATTTGTATCATGGGATAAATTTTAGATAGTGCTGCCGTTGAGCACACCTACTGTTCTAACTAAAGTACACATAATTTGATGTAAACATTAGTTAAGCTCAAATGCAGCAATATCCAAATTAACAAAATATGTACATACTTATTATTCAAAATATTTGTATATAATAACAATTTTTGAATGGGTCGTAATGCTGTTTCTTTTATCATTTGCATTATAATTTTACTTATGCTTTGCAATATTGATGAATTTGATGATGATGGAAATGATAAAGACATTCCAAATACGTGTGAGCTAAGACGGCATGTGATGATATACTGATGCATTCATTGTGATTTAATAATGTACTACGCACAATTTGAATTTGAATCGTGTGATGAGATAATGATAAATGTATCATACGATATAATCAAATATATTGTCACAAACATGATGATCCTTTCACGTTGAGGTGATGTTAAAAATTAAAGTTGTTTTTCTGTAGAAATATTTTGCTCGCAAGTACATGTATAAATCTTTGATAAAAATGATACATTCTCAATAAAGTCACACATTTCCTGAATGATGATGGTGGTGTAAAATCATTTGACATTTATGATAAAATTTACAATTGAAAATATGTACATAGTCTTTTTATAATGTTGATAGTAAGATTTTTGCAATTATGTAAATTATACACTTCTGTAAACTAACATTGCTTGTGAAAGATAGTAAATTGTATTAACTCATTGCATATATCTGCATTCTATATTCAACTAAAACGTCAGCTTATGTCCAATTTATTATTTTCTTTTTTTTAATTTGTTTTTATATATACATTTTCACGTCTTTAAGTTTATAATTTCATCCTAGACATTGTAACTAAAACCTGAACGACACTGTAAGTTGTGTACAATTCGGTACGGCTTTTATTATGACATTATATCTTTGCCGGGGTATATTACAACGCGGGGTTAACGTAACACAGTATCATCGTGCAAAGGAAGCAACTTCTTTCTTTTAACTAGTAATTGTGAAAATTGTTCGTCATTTTTAATCTCCCGTTTTAAGATATAATGTTGATACTTATATCATTACAAAAGTAAAAGCAGGTAAAAAGTATTCATATTGAAAAACAAACAACACGTTTATACGAAAAACACTATGAATTATTACTTAGAAATGGTTTCATTACACAGCTATATCCACACTGTTAGATACTTTTTCTAATTTAATTTTACCCTCAAGCGTTTTAGTCTCTGCATTTAACGTTGGAAAATGTATATTTTTAACAAAGCTTATAAACTTATTATGTCTGATTTATGTTAGCTACATGTATAAAATGATATAATAGAATGTGAGGTTTCGGGTAAGATTCCATCTTGTTTTGTTATCAAAGTACAATCGTTTTACATGATTTTGTGATACATTAGCTAACTGAATTGTTCTTTTTTCAAGATCACGAAGGAAGTTCTTTTAAGGACCATAAGCTATCAATTTACCTCTTCTTTCCATTAATAAGTTTTTTGAATAACTTATCTGGTGCGTTTCTTATGGCATAAATCAACTTGGGTAAGGCAAATCATTACAAGCAATTGAAAATTGTTTGATTTGTTTCTAAAGTGATAAACATTTATGTTAAATTTTGGTTCTCATTCCCCAGACACCAAAGATCATATACAAATTAATTTTTGAAAGATACTTTAAATGGTTTTGTTCAATTTTGTGAAAAGTTTTATATTCTGATAAATTGTTAGATTAACCATTGCTTTATAACCCAAATATATTGATTGGTAAAACAAGTCATGATTTTATGTTTTCAGTGTATATAGGTGATATGGAGTTTTATATGAGATCCATGAACGAAATTAAATCTACTTATATTTGATATACTAAGAACACGAATTTACAATGGTTTTAATACAGAATTATACACAGAATGCATGGTTCACACGAACTTTTAATTAAGATACCATAAAAGATAATTCAAAATGCTGCTTTTGCAATCAACATGTTGAAAGCTTAGAACACATCTTTTGGGACCGTTTAGATGTTTTTGAAAAGATTCGTGTCTTTTTGAAACTTCTCACTTGCATTTGACAAGAATACAATTTTTTATGCATACAATATGCAGATTGTAAAACAAACCTTTTGCTTTTTATTTGTAAAGAATTACATATATTATTGTAAAATTATTTAAGAAAGACCTTCCATAAAGGTTGCTAAGCATTAAATTAAATACCATTACCAAATCGATAGAGAAACACATACAATAATTAACAAGAAAGTTATTTTGAGAAACATTTGGGACAGTTTGAAATATATTTTCATTTCATGACTAGATTGTAGAAAGGGTCTCCGTGGCCGAGTTGTTATGGTCGTTGACTTGAGATCACAGGTCCCTCACCGCTGTAGGTTCGATCCTCACTCTGGTCGAAATCTTTCATGTGAGGAAGCCATCGGTGGTTCTACCCGGGTGCCTGCTCGTGCCTGAAATAATTCCCGAAGGGGCACCTGGGGTCTTCCTCCACCAATAAAGCTGGAAAAAAATCGACGAAAAAATCTCGGCGGGACGCTCTAGGATGGCCCGACTTGAGTGTACGGTCGCCCATGTGGGCTTTCCGGCGGCGACCTTAAATAAACGCATTAAAAAAAAAGATTGTAAGTGTAAAGGATATTTTGTGTAGTAAATATTTTTAGATTCAATTCTGCTAGGAGACGTTTTTCATTCCTTAAAGTACTGGTCTATAAAACTATATATAGAACAGTTAAAAGGGGTTTTACATTAATAACAGGCTTCATATTTTTGTTTGAATGTAGCTTGTATATTTGTTTGTTCGGTTTAAATGTCTATTTCTTTGTATGGTTGTATGTATTTATCTATGTTTAAAATAAACGGAACAAAAAGTAAGAGCCATCTTTTTTTATTTCCAAAATTTTCCACAGGGTCTGATATCTACGCTTATGTTCCTCATATGTTCATTGTCTATATCAATGACATCGTCTTGGACATACAATCAATCATTAGATTGGTTGTTGGTAACACATCTACCTATCTTTAAGTTAAAAACCCTATAACCGATGTTGAAATCCTGAACTCAGACTGTAAAAAGATAAGGGATTCAGATACTGGAGTTACGCTATCTTAAAACGGATCCTGGTGTAAACACATTTCTAATATCAAACACAAACCATGGCAAGGATCGATAGCATGCGAAAATTGAAATTAAGCCTCGACAAAAAGTCCCTTGAATCTATTTACTTCTCATTTTTTAGGTCACACTTTTATTAGATCATTCTTAAAATATGCAGGCGTCGTATGGAATAATTGGACAAAAAATAAGAACATGAATTGGAACAGATCTAGTTGGATGTAGCTCGTATCATTGCTGGAGTCACCAACTTAGTCTCACTATCAAACCTTAACAAACAAAATGGCCTTGAAACTTGTAAGTGGAAAAGGCTAACAAAACAAATTAATGATGTACTAAAATATTACAAACTTCCTGGTACCACTATATCTGTCTTCTGTAGTTCCTGAATCTGTAAATGATGTCATTCCTTATAATCCAAGAAATGGGTCCAAATACCAGAAACATAAATTATAACCACTGCGAAAAATGTAAAGATATACGTAAGTGTACGGAGTTTCGTATATCATTATATACTGAAAAAATATAGGAAACTTGAAATACAGAGATGTACGTACGGGACCGTATATAATGAAAGTCCGAGTGTAGGACAAAAGCCCCCCCCCCGGACGAAAGCCCCCCCCCCCCTTCTAAAAATGACAAGGTGGACAAAAGCCCCCCCCATGAAATTTACACATAGGAAAAAAAGCCCCCCCCCCCCATCAAAAATACAGGTATGACAAAGCCCCCCCCCTTCCCCCCCTAATCTTTTTTCACACACACAGGTGCTCAAATTCATCAAATTTCACACAAACTTTTAAATAAAAATGAAAAGAATTTGTTTTAATGTTTATTTATAATGTATATATTGAAGTGATAACAAAGTATATGATAACAGATAACATAATGCATGCATGCGATACTGAATTCATAGCTTTTCATATCAAAACAAGGGGCAGAAGAGTAGTAATGTTTAATCATTTTTGTAAAGGGATCAAATTTATATCCTTAGCACTATGTCACCTACATGTGATGTCAATATATATCTTTTAAACACATAAAAACACAACTTTAATGCACTATATGTAAATTTGATTGACCATGGGAGGCGGAGGGGGGCTTTTGTCCTACCTTTACTTTTTTATGGGGGGGGGGGGGGGCTTTTGTCTCATGTGTAAATTTCATGGAAGGGGGGGGGGCTTTTGTCCACATTCATGCTCATTTTTAGAAGGGGGGGGGGGGCTTTCGTCCAATTTAAGGGGCTTTTGTCCGTATCCCTGAAAGTCCATATATGACTAATATACGTTGATCCGTATACTCGTATTATACGGAAATTTTGACTTTACACATTCATGGTTAATTTAAACTTAACAGGACCTGATCAATATTTCTCCATTTTTGATGATGTTAAAGGTGAACAACTATAAATGCATATTCACTGCGGTATTCCGTAACCCGGATATTGCTCGATATTATGAGAACTTTCATCCCATTCCGCATCTTTGAACGGGGAACTAAAGAAAGTACAGTGACGATATTTTCCAAACTAATGGCTAATACATTTATCTCAACGGGTTTTATATATCTTGAGGTATTTCTGTAGCTCTAAAAGACATCACAGTACAAGTTCAGATGTTGCTGCAATGCAGCAATTGAGAAGCTCCGCGCAAAAAATGTGCTCATTACAGATACCTTACCAAATTATTCCTACGCACAGGTCATGTTATATTCAGATTAAGTACTATTGTAGATTTTTTCCGAATGTTTTGTAAACCATTTTTGCAAAATTATACTTATCTTATGCACTGTCCATAATTAAAAAGAAGGGAAAGATATTTAATATAAAAATGCTTTCACTGATACCTACCTGGAAAGGAAAGTAATTCCATTGAATACAAAACAAGACTTACAAGACTTGTAAATGTTATGTGACATGACTGTACTGTGTTCTGTTTGTGTCACTACTGTAGTCAGTAACATAAGATGATAAAAATATCAAAGTCCGTTTTTTTTTATTATCATAAATGTAACAAATATACAAATAGTAACAAAAGGGACTAATATTATAATATAGTAATATTACATGCATTTTTTTCATGTCAAATTAAAAAAATGGTTTCTTTCAATACTGAAAGTAGAACACACTCTGGAAAGAAAAAATTGGGATGAATTTCAAAAAAACCAAATTCGGGATTTTTTTGGTTTGTTATACACGCGTTACATGGTGATCCAGTATTTATCAATATTACCTGAATTTTAGGCAGGTATGAGGAAATTCACTAACATCATGTTCGTGCGAGTCAAAGATATGAAAGCTATTTGACATTGGTAATATATAAAAAAACAAACTATTGTTAATTAATTTATTGGGAGATTTATTGGGAGATCAATATATATTTTTTGTTGAATTGCTTTAAAACCATTCATAAAAAAACATTACACTTCATGTTCAAACTGCAGATCAAAGTTTCTGTTATCATAATATCTTATCTATAGCCTATGCTTAGTGAGGAAGGCTACAAAATGCAGCTTTCGCTGTCAAGTACGGACCCCCGAACATGTCACCAGTTATACCTTTTTTTTTCTTTTTCACACAGTGGTATGCTACACCAATGAAGCTATTTTAAAGTTTAATTATTTCAAAACAACCAATATATCAACATGTTATTATTGAACATTTAATTTCATAAATATAAATTAAGAATAATTATCAAAAGCAAAATTGTTAAAGTCTTATGCCTGAAATCTTCTTTATATTGACAAATTCAATCACTAATATATATTTGGCAAACATGTTTTTAATTTATTTACTATTAATAATTTTTAGAAATTTTATATATCTATAACAAGGGTGCCTTAGTCACAAAATACGCCCGTTTACGAAAGCTTTAGATGGAGATGGGGGCATTATGGATAAGTGTTATCTAGCAAGCAAGTTTTTATTCTTGGCACTGTGTTGTTAAATGAACCTTAAAACAAATCAGTAGGGAAGATATGCACAGGATGTGTGGTCGCAGGGACCTGAATTTTATGCACGGCACTCAGCCTCACAATGATGAACATTTGTGCCAAATTATATTGAAATCCCTCTATGCATGTAGAAGTTTTGCTCCAGACAAGCGTTTTTCTATGAGCTCTAACTGTGACCTTCACCTTTGACCTAGAGACTTGGTTCATGTGCAGGGCACTACGTCTCATGGTGGTGAACAATTCTATAAAGTAACATTAAAATTCCTCCATGCATGTAGAAAATATGCTCCGGACAACATCTGGATATTTAATCATCTCCAGTGACCTTGACCTTGCAAATATTAACCTAAATTAAATGTGTCACACCTGTAGTCATGATAGTAACCATTTGTGCTACAATCCATCAATAAATGATGACTAAATGGTCCCTATACACATCTTCAAATTTTTATCTGAACTTTGATCTCTATGTGTAACCTTGACTTTGGTCGCAGGGATCTGAATTTTGCGTGCGACACTCAGCCTCACAATGGTGAACATTTGTGCCAAGTTATATTGAAATCCCCCTATGAATGTAGAAGTTTTGCTCCGGACAAGCGTTTTTCAACGAGCTCTAAGTGTGACCTTGACCTTTGACCTGGATCATGCATGGAGCAATACATATCATGGTGGTGAACATTTCCATAAAGTATTATAAAAATTCTTCAATACATGTAGGAGATATGCTCCAGACAAAATCTGGATATTTCACCATCTTTAGTGACCTTGACCTTGCGTATATTGACCTAAAGTACATGTGTCACAGCCGTAGCCATGATAATGACCATTTGTGTTACAATCCCTCAATAAATGATGATTAAATCGTCCCTATACACATCTTCATATTTTTATCTAAACTTTGACCTCTATGTGTGACCTTGACCTTGGCTGCAGGGACCTGAATTTTGTGCGCGACACTCCGCCTCACAATGGTGAACATTTGTGCCAAGTTATATTGAAATCCCTCTATGCATGTGGAAGTTTTCCTCCGGACAAGCGTTTTTCAATGAGCTCTTAGTGTGACCTTGACCTTTGACTTAGAGACCTAGTTCATGTGCGTGACATGGCTTCTCATAATGGTGAACATTTCTATGAAATTTCATTAAAATCCCTCCATGCATGTAGGAGATATGCTCCGGACAAAATCTGGATATTTCATCATCTTTAGTGACCTTGACCTTGTATATATTGACCTAAATTATATGTATCACAGCCATTGTCTTGATAATGACCATTTGTGTTACAATCCCTCAATAAATGATGACTAAATGGTCCATATACACATCTTCATATTTTTATCTGAACTTTGACCTCTATGTGTGACCTTGACCTTGGCTGCAAGGACCTGAATCTTGCGCGCGACACTCCACCTCACAATGGTGAACATTTGTGCCAAGTTATATTGAAATCCCTCTATGCATGTGGAAGTTTTCCTCCGGACAAGCGTTTTTCAATGAGCTCTTAGTGTGACCTTGACCTTTGACCTAGTTCATGTGCGTGACATGGCTTCTCATAATGGTGAACATTTCTATGAAATTTCATTAAAATCCCTCCATGCGTGTAGGAGATATGCTCCGGACAAATTCTGGATATTTCATCATCTTTAGTGACCTTGACCTTGTATATATTGACCTAAATTATATGTATCACAGCCATTGTCTTGATAATGACCATTTGTGTTACAATCCCTCAATAAATGATGACTAAATGGTCCATATACACATCTTCATATTTTTATCTGAACTTTGACCTCTATGTGTGACCTTGACCGCAAGGACCTGAATCTTGCGCGCGACACTCCGCCTCACAATGGTGAACATTTGTGCCAAGTAAAATTGAAATCCCTCTATACATGTGGAAGTTTTGCTCCGGACAAGCGTTTTTCAATGAGCTCTTAGTGTGACCTTGACCTTTGACTTAGAGACCTAGTTCATGTGCGTGACATGGCTTCTCATAATGGTGAACATTTCTATGAAATTTCATTAAAATCCCTCCATGCATGTAGGAGATATGCTCCGGACAAAATCTGGATATTTCATCATCTTTAGTGACCTTGACCTTGTATATATTGACCTAAATTATATGTATCACAGCCATAGTCTTGATAATGACCATTTGTGTTACAATCCCTCAATAAATGATGACTAAATGGTCCATATACACATCTTCATATTTTTATCTGAACTTTGACCTCTATGTGTGACCTTGACCTTGGCCGCAAGGACCTGAATCTTGCGCGCGACACTCCGCCTCACAATGGTGAACATTTGTGCCAAGTTATATTGAAATCCCTCTATGCATGTGGAAGTTTTCCTCCGGACAAGCGTTTTTCAATGAGCTCTTAGTGTGACCTTGACCTTTGACCTAGTTCATGTGCGTGACATGGCTTCTCATAATGGTGAACATTTCTATGAAATTTCATTAAAATCCCTCCATGCGTGTAGGAGATATGCTCCGGACAAATTCTGGATATTTCATCATCTTAAGTGACCTTGACCTTGTATATATTGACCTAAATTATATGTATCACAGCCATTGTCTTGATAATGACCATTTGTGTTACAATCCCTCAATAAATGATGACTAAATGGTCCATATACACATCTTCATATTTTTATCTTAACTTTGACCCATATGTGTGACCTTGACCTTGGCCGCAAGGACCTGAATCTTGCGCGCGACACTCCGCCTCACAATGGTGAACATTTGTGCCAAGTTATATTGAAATCCCTCCATGCATGTGGAAGTTTTGCTCCGGACAAGCGTTTTTCAATGAGCTCTTAGTGTGACCTTGACCTTTGACCTAGTACATGTGCGTGACATGGCTTCTCATAATGGTGAACATTTCTATGAAATTTCATTAAAATCCCTCCATGCGTGAAGGAGATATGCTCCGGACAAAATCTGGATATTTCATCATCTTTAGTGACCTTGACCTTGTATATATTGACCTAAATTATATGTATCACAGCCATTGTCTTGATAATGACCATTTGTGTTACAATCCCTCAATAAATGATGACTAAATGGTCCATATACACATCTTCATATTTTTATCTGAACTTTGACCTCTATGTGTGACCTTGACCTTGGCTGCAAGGACCTGAATCTTGCGCGCGACACTCCGCCTCACAATGGTGAACATTTGTGCCAAGTAAAATTGAAATCCCTCTATACATGTGGAAGTTTTGCTCCGGACAAGCATTTTTCAATGAGCTGTGTGACCTTGACCTAGAGACCTGGTTCATGTGCCCGACACTGCTCCTCATAGTGGTGAACATTTCTATGAAGTTTCATTAAAATCCCTCCATACATGTAGGAGATATGCTCCGGACAAAATTGGACGCTGCCCGCCCGCCCACCAGGGGCGTTCCCATAATACGTCCCGTTTTTCAAACAGGCGTACAAAAAGTGGATACGACGGCCATTCGATACATATCAAAGGTCTAAAATCTAAAATATTTAGATTTTACACTCATTCTTAATTTGGCAGTTCTTATGAATAATAGATATTAAATAACTGCAACAAGTGCGAAACATTAACTTCTATAAATTTTATGCCAATAGGATTTTCAAAACGGGTAATTGCATGTAATAAATTCATGTATCTGTAAAAATTAAAAAATTCCATCGACATGAAGAAATAAATGTCTTGTTAAGTTCCGTAGGATATCATTAACCAAGGGAATATTTATACTTGGTGGAGCAAAACAGAAGTTGTCTAGTCTCGAAGATTTGATCAAACTAATGTCCATGTAGGAGTTGGTATTCAGACAGTTCAGTTCAAAAAGCACTAGATAGACTGTTCGTTCGGCAATTTTAATTTAGGAAACATACTAGTAAAATTTGCTGTTCCGCAAAGTATAAATAGCCATTTTTTTTACAAAAATTTCAAATCTTGAAGAAAATAATAGAAATGTATCATTTGGATGCTCTTATAAAATATTGTTTGAAAAAATTCTTAGCGTGAACACTTATAGGGTGAAAAATATTTTTTCTGGAACATTTATTTGCCATATGAATATATAGAACATCCATAATATAATTCTTTTGCGATTTGTTGTTTTCCGATACTACCAGGTTATTATAAATTGTGGAGTACAGTAATAAATTCTATTGAATAAGTACAGCCTTCAAAACTATATTGGACGAGGTGCCAGTTGAGTCCAATATTATGCAGCTGTGTACGAGTCCAATAGAATCAGTACTGTTTTAACCCATTATTAATACCTTTATTTCACACTATCATTTACTTCTTATATAACTTCACTAACATTAAATTAAGAATTTGACGAACTAGGCTAGATGGGGTGCATTATGGATTTGATATAGCGTAGACATTGTAAATATATTAAAGAATTTCAATTATTTAAGTTTTAAGGGTTTTGGGTATATGTAGCTCATTTATTAAGAGTAATACAAAAAGAAGATAATTTTTCTACTTTTATTTCATATACTTGCAATTACAATGGATTTTCAACAATGTTAATATGAAGACTGAATACAATTTTGTACGAGAATTTTTGAAGTTAACAGCCCAAACATAAACAAAATATATGTATATTCGCTTTACAAGCATGTATTCAGCCATCTTGAACATCAAACAAAATGTAAATATCAGTTGAAAACATGCTAGTTTTACTTATGCTTTTCAAAAATAATATTGTTATTTTTTTCCTCTAAAAAAAAAGAAGACAATTTGTATATTAGTTACAAAAATAAAAAATTCTGTCACATAAATTCTTGGTTGAAAAAACACAATTGCACAGTAAAACACTTGTCATATCAAACAGTTGCATTCTATAAAGGATAGTTATAAATTCAAATGAACATTTTTTTTCCAGATTTATAACAAAATCAATTTTCTTTTAATAAAAGTTAAAATACTTTTTGTTAAACACCACATGGCATGTTGTTTTTTTTAAATGCAACTGTAAGATGTGTTTATTAAAAGAATGAAATCAAATCTAAAGAATCAGCTTGTCTTGTATAGCTTATTTTTCACATTTAAAATTTCAAGGCATATAATTTTTGAAACATTTCAAGACTGAGCTAATTCTTTTGGGTTAAATTTCACAAAATGATCTGAAAATGGAAATATCTGTCAAATAGTCCGCTATATAATACCGATTGAGCAATATTTTTTTTTTAATTTCAAATAAATACAATGGTCGGAAATTCTCTTAAAAAAAAAATATGAGTCATGTTTAAACAGACTTCTATATGCACAGACAAAGTTACACATGACAAGTTGAACACAATTCCATCACAACATATCTTTTTTTACATTGAGATTTGGTTTCGAAAAACAACCCAACTAAGTGACAAATATTTGATGCTGATATATGTATGATGTAATCTCAGTGAAGAATTTAACATACTGAGTTGAAGCATGGTCACTGGATATTTTATGGCAAAGTTGAAAATATGGAAATTGTTCAATAAAATGTACAACGCCTGTATCCAAATAAGTTTCAATCATTTTTCCATCAATCATTTTTACACAAATTTTCATAATTTTTTTCCCCATAAAGTCACCAGTGACATGCCTCAGCAATGTGCATAATAAAATAATACCAAATCATCCTTGATTGTTATACGAAGCACTAATTAACAACTTTCATCAGGATAGATAAAAGAAAGGCCGGGAACAGACATTTTCCTATCTATGAACTTTTTATGAAAAAATTCCACGTTGATTTATGTAACTTTAACCACAATCCTATTTCCCCATTTTTCTATCCTTGCTATTTTTCTTTCTTATCATTCCATAGGAATATCTCTGTTGCAACACCAGCACCTTTTTGCCTCCATATTTTAGGATCCTAGCCATTTTTTTTTTGTTCAAACTTTAAAGCAATCTTTATAAAGTTACAAGTGTTTCATTATCATTCATATAAAAAGTCCATCTGAAAAAGTTGCACCAAGAATTATTCATTTTAGCTGTACCATATGGAGACAGTGAAAGGCAAATGAAGAGTTATCAAGTTCACATATAAATAAACAATAACTGAGCTAGCGTGGAGTGTGCATTACAAGTCATCTTCGTCATCAGGCAGGGCGCAGTTCACCGCTTGCTGTAAACATAAAAAGCATATTGTATAAACCAACATGAAATTAATAAGAAGGCAATTACCAAGTAGTATGTACTACAAAATAATGTGCAGAAAGCATTTTTACTTCTACTGCTCCAACAATATCAGGGTTTGTACACTTGTCTCATGCCAAAATTCAAGCACTTAAAAGCACCTTTTCCCATTTTTCAGGCACAATTTGTTGCACATTTATCATTTAAAATCTTAAAACATTGGAAACTATTGTTAACTACTAAATAACATACACTTCATTATGTAAAATTTTTATACATGTATTGATGTATTGTGCAACTAAAATATTCGAGTATGACCAGCAAATTTAATTATTATCATTGTTCATCCACTCACACATATATAGTGTTAACAAATATCGGTAATATGACTAGCAACCATTATTTGTATCCTTGTTCGTATTCAGTTTCTATAGAACAAGGGGCACAACTACGTTCAATTCATACCTAAACTTGTCAACTGCAATTAGTTCCCTTACTGTTGACATTGAACTAACATTTCCTTAATTGGATCGTTTTTGTTCCAATGCAGATTTTTACAAACACTGTGTCATTCAATCATATTTGCAGCAAATTTAAGCGCTTATTAAATTCAAGGACTTTTCAGCACTTTTTGAGAAAGGGATTCAAATTAGACTGTCAAACCCAAAGTCATTTATTGAAATCATGAATTACATAATTTATGCACATAAGACTTATAAATTACAGAATACTGAAGTTGAATAAACAGTCAATGTCACCCTTCCAGTATGTTTAGGAGTTACTTACTGCAAGTTCCAATTCGTTCTGTTTTTGTAATTCAGGGTCCATTGTGATATCTGGGGGAGCAAGGGCTGGCATGGCAACAAATTCAAGATTTGGGTCACCAACAAGTTTCCTGGCTAACCACAAGAAAGGTTTCTCGAAATTGTAATTGCTCTTGGCACTGATGTCATAGTACTAAAACATAGAAACATTTGTAATTTTAACTGTAACCACCAACATCAATTACTTATAAATAATAGAATTATCAAAGAAAACAAAATTTGTTATTTCCACATTAATTTTTTTTCCAACTAATCCCTGTAGGCTCCTAATTCTTGCTATCATTACCAATTACTTAAAACAGAATTTACTGATTTTGAAAATTCCACTTGTATAATTACAAGTACAATGTACATAATAAAGGTAGAAAAATGTCTTCTCATCAACATGGAAAAGTGGAAATTCAATGAAGTAGAAGACTGCTAGCATGAAAATATTTTATATTTACATTTCACAAAGGAAAACTGGAAGCCTAGTCACTATTTTGAGCTATATGTCAAAAATGTTTTGTATATAACACTCACAGATGGATGCATTTGATTCATGCCACTGTCACCAATTTAACATATCTTTTATACATACCCAAAATATCAACTTGACTTTCGATTTTCCTTCATTGAAATATATAATAAGTTTGTCTATATTCAATCTGTCTTTAACTTAATATCTGGATCCAATTAATTAATGGGTGCATCCATTATTCAATACAGTTAAATTTATTTGTAAATTTAAGTTGCAGTTAATCTTGAAAATCACCCATGAAATGCAGAATAAGACGGTGAAACAAGCAGGACCAGTTTTATTTAGAAGTTAAAGAAACATGTAACACCTAACATAGCAAGTATTGTTTATTTAGTTTCATACTTTCTATTTCTAATTAATACAATACCTGGAGATTCTTTTTCCTGTGGAATACAATAGCTTTGGCTTTCACTTTTCTGTCTTTGATATCAACTTTATTTCCACACAAGACAATAGGAATATTCTCACACACTCGTACCAAGTCTCTGTGCCAGTTTGGCACATTTTTGTAAGTTACTCTTGAAGTGACATCAAACATTATCACAGCACATTGACCTGTTAATCGGCATAAAAAAACATATTAAAGAACATAGAAAGGTCACCATCTTTTAAAAATTACCATTGAATGGATAGTGGAAATAATGATTTATGAATGTAAATTTTTAACTGAATGCTTGAAATCTTTGTAGATATTACAGTTTATGAATGTAATTTTTAACTGAATACTTGCGAACTTTTACCGTGTTTAAAAGAAATTTTACTAAGTGCTGACTGCTTATAACTAATTAATTTTAGGGAAAAAGAGCAATTACTTGAATTATTCAACAAGAAATGTACATCAACTTAATTTCCAGCAAAGTTATTTGCCTTGGGTCTGCAAAACCTGCATGTGCGTGTACACAAATACAGCATGCCCATTCACGCACTACAGTGCGTAATTCACGCACAAAATTCTAGATGCACGCATAAAAATTGTAAGTAGGGGGTACATGCACGCAAAGTAAAATCGTCAGAATGAATGTTAGCCTAATTTGCTTATCAACTAAATGTTGTTGCCATCTACCAGTGGTTAGGAACAGTCTAAACCCGGTCACAATTGCTTGTCTGCTTTCAAAGTCATCTCAGTCTGATTCGTAAATATTTTAGTGATGTTTTGACGTCACATGTACTGTCTTAAGAAAAAAAGTTTTGGATATTTACAACTTCCAAAAAGTATTTTGTGTTCTCCAATGATCAGCAAAAAGTTAGTCACTTGATTTTTTAACAACTACCTTCAATTGTGAGCTTTATGTATGTCATATTGAGATTTTAAAATGTACAAAATTTCGGATATACAAAATTTTGGAAATGGGTAATAATCATATGGACTTAACAAAATACCAGTGATTGTAATGGCTGTTATATTGCTACCTTAAGTGTTGAGTTTGTGTCTGTGTTAGTGGGTAGTGATACTTAGTGAAACAGCTGTTCATTAATATCATGTTGACTAAAATGTTCTTACAAACATAAACATGTTTAAACTTATGACTATGTGTACCCCCAGGTTTTGAAATGTACCCCCAATTTTCAATGACAGGGGGCCCATGTACCCCTACGTTTGAAGTTGAGTGGGCATGCTGAAATATCTACCCATGATTCTAGTTATTTGATATTGAAACTCCTTCAACTTGTTCCAAATTCAGAACAGGGAATAACCAGTACACAAACTTCAAAGGGTTTAAACCGTTTAAGGTTTGCAAGTATACACCTACCTTGGATATAGTAGCCATCACGAAGACCTCCATATTTTTCTTGACCAGCTGTATCCCAAACATTATATAAAATTTCTCCTCTGTTAGTGTAGAATTTCAATGGATGTACTTCTACTCCAAGGGTGGCTGAAAAAAAAAAGATGGTTCAAAGTTAACTTCAGGGACTAAGTGGTTATCATAAATCTGTCAAGTTGGCATTATAACAAAGAATGTTTGGTTTTTATATTTCTTTACACGGGTCTGGTATATGGACCAATTCCTTGTACATAAATACCGAAGATATATTGATTGTAATGAAACTAAGCTAAACTTGTCATGTAATTTGATGAAAGAATTCCCAATTTAATAATTAATTAAACAATAGCCTAAATCTGACAGCTTACACTTCACAGAAAGGTTAAATACCACTTAATTATTTCAGGTCACTAGACACCTTTTGGGGACAGGTACCCATACCCATAGAAAGTGGAATTTTGCGTCGTTTTAAGGCAAATTTGAAATTTTATGTTATGATGTATTCAGTGTATTTTTATCACATTTAGTCATTACAATATATCCTACCATTGGTTTCAATAGTTTGTAATTTTCCTACCATTGAAATCAATTATAGCAAGTATATTTTTTTTAATTTAGACTAACAAATCAAACAAATTACTTTAAGTTGATTAATTTTAGAATTTGGAGGGGAATTTTTTCTGAGATAGGGGAAAAATACATATGATTTTGAGAAGGGAATGGTACCCATATTCGGCCCCAAAAACTACCAAACGAGTGCCCTGTATTTCCTTCTTTATTGTTTTATGAGACAGACTTGAAATATATTTTCAGATCAATTCATGACAAACCTTATAGTATTACATTTTTTAAACAAACATTTTTTTAAGAATGCAGAATGATTCACATTTCTTGCAAATACTGATTTTATAGTCCTGACACAAAAATTCCCAATTTGCTGTCTTTCCCGATACAAAAATTCCCAATTTGTCCTGCTAAATGAAAAATGTATTTGCGATGGTTGCATTAGCCTACATGTCATTTAGAAATTTTGAAGTGACATTATATGATAAAAAACAAAACTAAATCTGATTGCTAAACCAGAATCTTTTACATACCCACATATCTTTTTTCGAATTCTCCAGTTAAATGACGTTTCACAAATGTTGTTTTGCCAACACCACCATCTCCCACCAACACAAGCTGAAGTTAAAATAAATTGCAAGTATTAGCTATGTTTTAAAAAATGCTAAAATGGCCATCATTTTCTTTAGAAAAACTAAACAAAAACACCATAAAACCATATTTATCATACAAAGACAAAAAATATTACTTCACTCGAAGATCTTCCAGTAACAAAATACTAACTTAATATCATTGAATGTCAGTTTGAACTTACTGAAGACAAAAAGTTCTTGAACAAACTTAATGTGTTAAGGGTTATACAATTTGTTATATTTCTTTTATGAAATGTAAAAATATTTTAGTCAGGAGTTTCATCAGATTGCCATAACCCCAGCAGGGGTTTACTTAAGGTTTTGACTTTCACTTGCCCGAAGGGCAAGTAACTTTGAAAATCTACTTGCCCCCAGGAAAAACAGGTTGCCCGATCTTAAATGTGAAGTTTGTTAATATTAAATCAAAGCAAAAATTATGTGTAAAAATAAGATTTATTGCAGATCCTATCAACTTATGCCTCAGATAGTAAAATAGTCCTAAATTCCCTACTGTATATGTTTTTTTTGCTAATTCACAATAGTCTAGGGGTCGACACAACTTTCTTTGCCAGGGATCCAATAGAAATCCCTGAGATTTAATTTAGAAAAACTCCTAAATGTCAGGGATTCTTCACATCAAAATAGTAAAATGAAAGTGGAGATTAACAATAGTCAGAATGTCCGACATAATCTGTTAAGGCTTATAAAAATTACAGGTAATAATTAGGCCCTATTCCAGATGACTTAAAATATATATTAACATTCAGATGCTATCACCTTAAAAATATTTATTCCCTATTACAACTTTAAAAAGGAAACAGTACATTGATTGTTAAAATTGTGCTAGGTTTTAAATGTTAATTGTTGATTTCAAACAATGTAAATATCAAAAATATGTTTGCTTTGTTTGCATTTAATTTACCAAACTAGTAATGTACCTTTCAAATTTATTTCATTTTTAAAAACAACAAGTTGCTCCAAGTCCATGACAGGATGTGTTATACTCAATTTAAATGGATCTGTCTGATTACTATCCTCCCTGTTTGTATTAAAATTTATTTATGTCACATCAAAGGGACTCACTCCATGCAGTAATCATATAGTTCAGAGCACTGACTGGTTCAAAGAACTGTCAGACGTAATATACGTCATTTGCTGTATGTTTCACCTAAAGAGATTATTTCTGTTTTGGTCGTAAATTAGGCATGACCTAGAATGACCTCAGATAACTTATAGTTACACAATATGCTGTGATTTACCCAAAAGGATTTTAAACATTTTATGGATTATTTTATTTTGTTTATTAATAGGTAAGAATATTTTTAAACATTGCCGTAGGGGGAGAAAGGAAAATAAATTAACAACAGTTCAAGACTATTATGATTTTTCGTCAAGATTTGTGTAAAAAAGATTACTTGTGACGATTTTTAAAAAAAATTCTATAGGCCTATTGCAAATGAGTTGACGCCAGTTAGTTAAATTTTGACTGTATGAAGAAAACAATAGCGTACAGGATTCAAAGGAGTAGATTTTTACGGCCCGATTTTTCTGCATCTTGCAGTTGTGTCAGTCTTTATTGACATAACTCATCTTGAATTTTTGTGATCTTATGCTTTTTATTCAGAAAATCAGATGTTTTCTTTGCTGCAGCTTTTTCTTTAATTGCTGTAGATTTTTTCTTTTAAAAATGGGAAAACTTTCGGCGCCGCCCGCCATTTTGAAAGGAAAGCAAAATGGAAAAAGTTTTTTTACGTAATTTGATTGGTTGATAGGAGTCTAACTACAATCAGAAACAGTTAAAAATACACTTGTTTGACTGTAATATGAACGGAAAGAAAAGTATTATCGGCAAAGGATATCAAAGCTAATAGAAGGCATAACGAAAATTCACTTGCCCGCTGGGCAATTTGCTTTCAAATTTCACTTGCCCACAGCGTTTTCTACCCGACGCGGGCAAGCGGGCGTCCGCTTAAATAAACCCCTGCCCAGTCCAGCCAAACTGCTTAAATTCTATTAACATACAAATTGTACAGTTAAAACAACCACAAACAAGAGCTGTCAGTAGGACAGCACGCTCGACTATTCTAAGTGCTTGATAGTAAAAGAGCCATGATAATGTTAAATTTTTTAAGTTCACAAAAGGGCTAATTTTTTTTTATAAATTCATGTTATAGGCCTTAGAGAGAGTCTAATTATACAGTATTGTCTTGACTTTTCTGAAGGTAATGTCACAAGGGTGTTTTATTAAGTATAATAATATCAATTACCTATGAATACATAAATTTGACAGAAAAGGTACAAAGGCTTGTTATTAAGATGTTTTATCAAGTAAATTACTGCTTTATTATTATGAAGGAATAAAATTGTCCCAAAAAAGGTACAAACTCTTCGGTAGTTATTGAGATAACAGCTTACAAGCAAAACTTTATCATGAATTTCTAAGTTGAAAAAAGGGGAGAAAAATCAGCCTAAATGCAAGATAGAATTATGGATCTTTGTCAGTGACCTACAATTATGACCCTAAATGCATATGTGAAGTTTTACATTAATATCTTTAATAGTTATTGAGATATGTAAAACTTGCATGTAAACATTAACCAAGAGACTAAGTAGAAAAGGGAATATGAATCAGCCTTAATGCAAGATAGAGTTATGGAACTTGGTCAGTGACATACAATTATGATCCTCCAATTACGACCCTAAGAGCATGTGTAAAGTTTCAAGTTAATATCTTTGAAGACCATTAACCTGTAACCAAAATTTCTAAGTTTCAAAGGGGCAAATAATTCTGCAAATATTGATGGCAGAATTATGCAATTTTGCAAACTGATGTACATTGTTACTATAAAAAAAAGATTTTAAATTTCAATTGAATATCTCAAGCAATAATTGAGATATTTGACCTTACAAAAAACTTTAAACAAAATTTCTAAGTAAAAAAGGGGCATAATTCTGTCAATATTGTAGGCAGAGTTATCCAACTTGTCAATCTGATGTACCTTGTTACTATAAATAAGTATTGAAAGTTTCAATTGAATATCTCAAGCAATAATTGGGATATTTGACTTTACAAAAAACTTTAACCAAAATTTCTAAGTAAAAAAGGGGCATAATTCTGTCAATATTGTAGGCAGAGTTATCCAACTTGTCAATCTGATGGACCTTGTTACTATAAATAAGTATTGAAAGTTTCAATTGAATATCTCAAGCAATAATTGAGATATTTGACTTTACAAAAAACTTTAACCAAAATTTCTAAGTAAAAAAGGGGCATAATTCTGTCAATATTGTAGGCAGAGTTATCCAACTTGTCAATCTGATGAACCTTGTTACTATAAATAAGTATTGTAAGTTTCAATTGAATATCTCAAGTAATAATTGAGATATTTGACTTTACAAAAAACTTTAACCAACGCAGACGCGGACGCTGACGCCGGGGCGACTACAATAGCTCTCATATTCTTCGAACAGTCGAGCTAAAAACTACGAACGACCATGTGACATGCTGTCATACAGACTTACTTTGAATGTTGGTAAATCAACTTGCTGTTGTTCAGCCATTGTTCACTTTCAGTGTTTTCCTGAAGTAAATTAATATAAAACATTTAAATAAAATAACACAACTTTAACTTTAAATTTAATATGAATAACAATGAAACTGAATGCATGAAAAGCAAGAATTTTTTTACCTATCATAAACTATTTGGTAGTTTATGTACGTAATAAGTTTTTTTTAATTTTTTGATACTTGGTTTATTAACAGAATAGAAGTTTTATCAGGATATGCTTCACTTAATTGACATGCCCGGTGAATGAATAAAAGATTGTCAGATTCCCAGCACAATACACCCATTGAAAGTCTATATATCATATGAACTACGTAAATAATCGCGGTATATAGAGTGAAAAAATACGAGTTATTTCCCTTATCTTCAAGTAAAATTGATAACTCTGTCACGGTTCAGAACTGTTCATTATTTATGGGAGAAAGAGTGTAAGCGGCCGGATAGCTCAGACAGTAGAGCCGCGGAACGGTTGTCCTCAAGTCCCGGTCAGGCTGCACATTTTTCTCACCATGTGACATTTGGCACCCAACACGTGACCGTGACTGGATAAAGCTCAGTTTAATTTACATTGCTCTGTAACTCTGTGAAATTCGTGGACGACTTTCAATATAGCAGGGGATTATGTCACGGTTCAGAACTGTTCACTATTTAGAGGAGAAAAAGCGTAACAGCCGGATAGCTAAGCCCTATAAATATGACGTCGCTTTGAGATATTTTTGCTTCTGGGCAAAGCAACGTCATATCGAAATTGCTCAAAAACCAATAGCATGTTCCGCCAGAAAATCGGGCGGAACAAAAAACAATGAAGACAGCGTGTATTTACATTAGTACCTATTTATGAACAAAACTAAAAATATCTACTTATTGTCAAAATAATTAAACTGTCACATCCGAAAAATCATGATTATTATATATTAGGGCTGTAACGGTTTACCGGTACACCGATATATTGCGGTGCAGGATAAAAAAATATTGCACCGCGGTTCACATTTAGTTGTACCGGTTTTATTAAGTAATAACAGTGTTCCATAATATCCTCTATAAATAAAAGAAAGTCTTCCATAATTTTATTGATAAAATGACAATGTCCTAGGCACAAAAGAAAATAACAAACCGAAAGTAGGAAGCGTGTAAAAAACGGTGTTAGTATAAAAAATACACGGTGCGCGGGTAGACAAATGCTTGAATAAACGAATCAAAGCGCTTCGGTGATAAAGCTATGATTAACTATGGCAGACGAAAATAATTATGATTTGATTAAAAATCCAAAAGGAAAGAGTGCCGTTTGGCAGTTCTTTTCAATTAAAAGGAAAAGAGAGACACATGAAATTATCGAAAATACCGCGTTTTGTGATCGATGCGGTGTAGCAGTCAAATGTGGTGGGGGTACAACAAATTTACGAACGCACTTGGAAAGGCATCACAAAATGATAAAATTATCGGCTCAAAGTTCTGTTAACATGTCATCTGCAGTTACAACATCAGCTGGGAGTCAACAACCAACTGTTATGGAACTTTTCAATAAAAGGCAACAATACAAACCAAATTCTGAGAGATCGAGGTTGATTTCGTCAAAAATAGCAAATTTTATGATAAAAGATCTGAGGCCTTTTAGCGTTGTAAGCAATGAAGGGTTTCGTGACCTCATAAATATATTAGATCCTAATTATGTTATCCCTTCAAAGACTTATTTTTCACAAACTTTGATACCAGAATTATATCAGAGTGTGAAATCCAAGGTCGTCGAGAGTTTGTCAAAATCACACACAGTAGCCTTGACAACTGACGGCTGGACAAGTCGGGCTACAGAGTCCTACATTACAATCACATCATGCCATATAAATAATGACTGGGAACTAATAAGTCATGTTCTTCAGACCAGAGCAATGCCATGCAGTCATACAGCAGAAAATGTTGCACAGGTTATCAGAGAAGCTATAACAGAGTGGAAATTACCACAGAATCCACCACTTGTAACCGACAATGCAGCAAATATGCTGGCTGCAGCACGATTACTTGGCAGTCAACCACACCTGGGTTGTTATGCACACACCTTAAATCTTGCAGTACAGAAGGGTCTTGCTTTAAATAGTGTGTCTCGTTTACTTGGCAGAATCAGGAGGGTTGTCTCTTACTTCCATAGAAGTACAACAGCAGCTGCAATATTGCGTGACAAGATTAAGCTTTTGGGCTTGCGACAAGTAAAGCTAATACAAGACGTATGTACCCGATGGAATTCAGCTGTTGACATGGTTGAAAGGTTTCTTGAACTTCAACCAGCCATTTACACAGCCCTTATGAGTAAAGATATTCGTGCAAAGGAAGTTGACATAGCTACTTTAAGTGAGGTTGATATCGGTCTTGCGGAAAACATAATGTCAGTGCTGATTCCAATTCGCACAGTGTCAACAGCCCTTTGCTCTGAATCTATGCCAACAGCTTCTCTGATACTGCCTCTTCAGAAAAAGCTTATCAAGGGGCTTTCAGTCAAAGATGATGATATGCAAGCCATCTCACAACTGAAAACTGCAATATCACAGAACCTTCAACCAAGGTATTGTATAATTTATTCATGTGTCATATACATGAATGACTTAAATTAGAGGTTGATGATTTAATAAGTGAGTTTGATTAAGTTTTAACGTGCATATTATTTAACATAAAAGAAATGGAACAATTATTTGAGATCTTATACAGTAACAACATTTCCCTCATTTCTCATTTGTAAAATATTTTAACATTGTAAGTTTGTTGGTGAAAATGTATTGATTTTTTCTCTAAATATTCTACAGGTACTCTGATCTTCTACCATACCTTGAATGCACAACACTACTTGATCCAAGGTTCAAGACATCCTGCTTCTCAGAGGAAGATGCTTTTCCAATAACAAACAGAGTAATCTCTGAGGCTGCTTCCACACAGAAGGTTCTAGTTAAACAGGAATCTGACACCAGTCCTATATCTGATATGGAGACAACAGGGGCACAGTCTGAACCAGCATTACCACAGCTTAAGCTAGGTAATTTATAATTGTTGTAAATCATAGACCATTGAAATCATTCAAATCAATCAAATCATTGTATGGAATATGGCATTTGCCAGTTATGGGCAAATGCAAAAATACTTACTTGATGTCATGTGTTTTCAGTTTCTTTTTCATGTACATAATCTCACAAATCTGTTAAAGCATGAATGTACTTTCGTTTGGTAAAGTGCTAAGTAGGCTATTTCATAATAATTCTCTATTTTTCAGATTCTTTACTGTGTTGTTAATATATTTTTCAGAAGGAGGTGTTGAGACCAGCAGTCAGAAAGTAGAACCTCAGCAGTCAGGATTAGCATTACTTCTTGAAGATGTAATCATTGTAAAAACTGTACAGGGAACCAAAACTAAAATGGATCAAGCAAGGGAGCAAATGGATGCCTACCTACAAATGGAAACCCTGAGTTTAGGTGCTAACCCATTAGTCTGGTGGAAGGACAATGAATGGAAATTGCCTCTTCTCGCTAGTTTAGCAAGAAAGTACTTATGTGTTCCTGCAACAAGTGTCCCTTCAGAAAGGGTGTTTAGTACTGCAGGTGATATCTTGTCTGCACAACGTGCTTCACTGGATGCTGACAAAGTAGACATGTTAATTTTTCTTAAGAAAAACATGAATTAATTGCAACTGTCACTTAACCCCTTTGATGAAACTGTGTTAAGGAAATCATTACGATATAGTTTTGATTGTCAGTGACTTAATGAAAAGTGTTTCAAGTTTTATTTTGCTGTTAATTTTTTCTCATAGTTGATGCTTAAATAGTTAAAACAGTTTAAAGTTTTGTTAAAGGAAAGTATCCACTAATTATGTTTTGCGAGAGATATAGAGATATATATAATATTTGTTGAAATAATATAACTCTCTTTTTCTGAATTATTTCCCAGTACCTTACATTAATAACAATACGTATCGCAATATATTGCAATACGGATGTGGCGTATTGCAATATATTGCAATACGCTTTTTACCGTATTGTTACAGCCCTATTATATATCCTCTCATGTATTTCAATTTTTTTTACAGCCGATAAACAAATGGCGGCCATAAAGTGCGCGAAATCTGATTGGCTAATTCAAATGCAAGCGTTTAACTGAATCAGAACAATCTAACGGAATATTTTTTTAACGAAAAAATTGCCCATGCACATGTCAGTGTGTTCGAATATATTTTTCCGTTCAAAAATTTGGAATCAATCTGTAAAGCACCTTGCTAAACCAGTATGGCTGATAGACAAAAATAGATTGATATTTATATTTTATTTTAAATTGATAAGTACACTGTTTGAGAGTTTTTGTGTATGATTGAGCATGAAATTGAAAGAAAAGAAGATAAGCTTTTGAATAAAGCTTGAAAGGCAAGACAATAGACATTTTTTGAATTTTTTATGATGCTATGCGTTTTTGAGCAATAACTATTAGACGTCAGGCTTGACCGACACAAACTATAACAAGCCTGTAACGTCTAATATATTGGACTACTGGATAGCTCAGTCAGTAGAGCCGTGGAACCGTATTCCAAAAGTCCCAGGTTCAAGTCCCAGTCAGGCTGCACATTTTTCTGATGCTAAAATGATACAAATTTAGCCGTTTTTAAACCGTTAGTTTGGTGTGATTGAATGTCTAATCTTAAGCTAACTCTCAAATTTATAAATTTCAGTTATTTTCATTTCACATACATATACATGTAGGATATACATTGTTTCTAGAGCATGCCTTTAATTACTGGTTCAGACAAAACCAACGATAAAATCAGTTTCATATTAATTAAAACTATCATGTTTGTTATTTAAAAATGCTATCTATGAGACAACATAAACAAAGATGCCCTAACAAGAAAATTTTATAATGAAAGAGTTTCTGTAAAAATGATTCTCAAACATTTAAAATAGAGGTCACCATTACTCTGAGAGACAAAACTCACAAATATCCAAACAACAAATAAATGAAACACTAAATGCGCATCCAATTTTAAAATGAAAACGAAACAAAGTACCGTACAAAAATGAAGAACAATACGCGATTAAATATACGAAATTAAGCTAAAATACATATAAAATTTGTTAACTGTACAATATATAAGACGTTTCAAAAGAATACCTGTCGCCTGTAAATAATTGTGTATGTGATGTAAACAGATTTAAAACGTATATAGATTACTCAGCTATGGCGCAATTTTGTGTACTTCAAAATCCGGTAAGAGCCGGTTTGAACCAAACTGGCGGGAATTTTCCATGACTTTTCCATTAGGAAATCGTAAGAAAATCAAGAAAAAACTTACACAAAACTATCTTAATTAAAAAATAAAATGAACAACAGAAATTGTTTCCCTAATCTAAAGAACTTCCTTCTTTCGAAACTAGTCGATTACCTTGAGTTAAATGGCCGGATCCGGAAAGACTGAGATGAATTTTGACGCTTGCGCAGTGACAGCGGAAGCGAGACTAGTGTATATATTAAAATTGTATTGATTTTTCCCGTTTTAACATAACTCATGGCGGTTCTGTAGATTTTTGGAATAAAAAATTGGTGTTAATTTAATGTGGATAGCCAGCCGTTTGTGCTGAAAGTAAAGCAGGATGACAAAAGACCGCCTGCCGGCCCTGAAAGCGGTAGGTGTTTCCACTGAAGTAAAAAACGGTGTTGACATACAAAAGTCCGCTGCTAAATATTGACTCACTGTCAAATTTAATAAAATGATTTATTTAATAACATACATCAAAATTTATTGTTGTTTCTATCCATTTAATACTTAATATGAAATTAGGTGCTACCTATGGCGCGGAAAGTCATGTAGATCTTCATGTAAATTATGCAGTATCAAAGAAATTATCTATCTGAATTATATTGATAATGTTCAACACTACCTCCGATCAAAGTTATCTGTTGAATTGGTCGGTACTGGTGTGCTGAACTTCTCATTCTGATCTAAGAATAAATAAATTAATAATTTACAGTATACAAAAAAATAAAAAACAACAAAAAACATAAAATTGAAATAAAATCAATTTGTTTTTATTGGGGTACTGATCAAATTATGTGATTTTATAATACATCAAGTGTTTTTGAAAGAAATCAATTAACAAAATATCTTAAATAATTGATTAAATAATAATAGATCTATCAGTTTTTCAGTTTTTTTTTTTTTAAATATTAATTTAAATTTCCATTGTCTTTTGTATAACAAATTTCAGTTCCAGCTTCATGTGAAATTTTTGTTGTAAAGTCGCAAATGCCTGCAGCAATTATGCAATTTATTTTTACAATACAATTTCCTTCTCTAATTTTATCAAATTTAGTTTGAACAGCATTTGCTGATATTATATGTTTTGCACCTGGTATTATTATTGTATGTACTTCATAATATTTAAAACGTTGTGTAGAATTGATAAATTTATCAAGGCCACGCCCTCTTGAGTTAGTTGCAAATATCAGATGATTCATCTGTGAAAAGAACAAAACAGAAAAAGTTTTTCACTGTTTCATGTGAAAAAACTACATAGTATAAATATATTAAAATGTATTTATATGACAATATTTAAAGAAAATTTGCCAAACTATTAACCAATTCCAAGAACTGTGATCAATAAATGTTAAATGTATTGATTACAAATGTGAATTATTGATGATAAAATTTAGCTTAATAATCATAAAAGTAAATATGCAATATGAATTAATAACATGAATGTTTGAATTACATATATATACATGTGATTAAGTAATAAAAGCATGCTAGGAAGAAAAAAATACATTGATAATATTCAAAATGAGCAACATATGGGTAAGACTTTAAATTCTTTTTATTAGTGTCTAAATAAATAGTTGATATACAGTTTTGTAGCTATTCATGGTGTTAAATTCTAAATCTAGACAGATTCTTTTAATCAGTGGTGAAATGTCATGATGACATTTAATGTCATGGAATATTTTGAAAAGAAACATAGAAATAATAAACATGTCATCAATGAAAAAAATCATTATGACAAAAAATGTTAAGATGAAGATGTAGATAAAATGATGAAAACATGGTTAATGTAGATTTAGAAAATGCATGAATAATAGTAATGGAATGTATTGGTGAAAGTACATATACAATTGTAAGTTTATTTTATGTGATATTTATATTTGTGAAAGTGTATCAGTTACTGGTTGACATACCACCCACCGAAAAATCACTTTTCTTCTGTTATTAGTCCCTTTTAAATTATTTAGTTTTGTCCATAGACGCTTGTAAGAAACAGTTGTTTAATTGAAAAAGAATTAAATGTGATGAAATGTGTTGGTGGAGATATAATGGAAAGTATATTTTCTCTGATATTTATATTTGTGAAAGTGTATCAGTTAGTGGTTGACATTGTTGTTCAGGCAATAATTCTGGTCATTGTAATTATCATCCTGCATATGTAAATGTTCAGATTGATTTGGAGAGAGTAAATATACCTGTGTAGAAGCCTGTGAATCATTATTTACTTCTGTACAATAATTGTTTTCTTGGTATATCTCATTTGAATGTTTAACTTTTTTTGAGATTGATTTCCTACAATATTGTTGTCCAGCCAATAATTATGCTTGTTGAAAATAGACATAGTTATTTACCAGTATGCTTGCTGAATGTAGACATATTAAGTGTGAAAATAATGCATAAGATCTGGTAGAGTCTATATAATTTTTATTAATTTTTTTTTTTCAGAAAAATCAATTGAAATCAAGTGAAAATATGCTTGGAATTTCACTTAGATATATTTAGAACTGGTAGTTGTATACAGTATAGTCCAGTAGGACTAGCTCAAGTTATTGCATAAACTTGCATAAGTAACTTAATTAAAAATGTTAAAATATATTTAAATGTACAAAAGGAAACATGTAAAATTTGTGGTCGTCCAAATATGCAAAAGTAAATATAATGCTAGGACTTTAAACAGGAAAATGTAATTATGCCAAAATAGTACCGTTCAGCCTGTTGAGACGACAGCGATAAAAAAGCAGACGACTGGGCCGTTTAATGATAAAAAATCAGTGTAGTTTACACGCTTTTCGGAATAAAAATCAAAAAGCGCCCGCTATTCATAACATTTAAACCAGTCTAAATATTCAGCCATTGAGGCGCTTGTTAAGCGTTTTACAAGAGGCGTTTGTCAAGCGTTTTACAACATAGATTTCAAAATGGCGGCGCCCGTTAACTAAGGATTTTTTCGCAGCTCATTAGGTTTGGGATATATATTTTTTTGAATTTTTCATTAACTTTTAATTTGATTTCTTTTGAATTGATACGCGTCATACATGTTATCTAAGAGCGCTACAGCCCTCGCGGGGCCTTCGGCCCCGCTCGGACTTTCCGCGTATTATTTTAAAGAAATAAATGCAAATGTACACTTCATTGACTAAGACATATATTTCTTTAATATCTGAATTCTGATGTTATTTTTCGATCTGTCAGAATTTTGTTTAAAATTAAATTGTAGACTGAAGTTGACATTTCTTAATCTTTTACTGAAATCAAATTGTAGGTTCAAATCCCAATAGCGCTAACATATTTCTTTCTATTTTAACATTATGACAGTATTATCGATTATGACAGAATTATCATGATGTATGTACCTCTCATTACCATTATTTAAAAGAGTTATAAATACAGTATAATTAATAATCAAGCACCCTCATACCGATCGGAATGATCGGCTTTTATTATGAACAACTATAAAAGGCTCGAGAAGTTGCTGTCGCCCTTTCACAAAATCTGATTTCATTCCATAATAGGCGCCGCGCTTCGGCGCGGACGCCAATAATTGGTAAAGGTTTTTTGTCACTTTAACAGTGTTTCTGCTCTGAGTTTCTTGTGTTTTTGACGCATTAATTTTGCGAATGACGGAATGAAATTTGCAAATCACGTTTTCTATCTTATCAATTTATACTGCAACACCCTCTTTCTATTATTATGTGCAGGTGCGTGTCTGTGCGAGAGTTTTAAAGAAGAAATGTAAAGGAGAAGAGCTAGTCATCAGTGGTTTAACACTTTCCGTCAGATATGGCCGGTGATTCATATTTGGTTATCTTTGTCCGATCGGTGATATCGGTGAAGACCTTGCATATCTCGTGATATAGGTTGCTGTTGGTTATTTGTAATCGAGAATTTTAAACATGTTTAAAAATCCCGATCGGTAATTTTTCACCGATAAAACTTATCTTTCCCCAATAGCAGTTGATAGGTGGAAAACAGGTGACCAATAGGTGATATCAGTATTAAATAAGTTGTCATCAGTTCACTCCATAATTTGGCTAAAAAAACTACCGATCAATCACCGATGGCTCTGTGTAACTGGGGTGTAACATAAGGGAGACACTGCTGTATGTAGGATAGTCCTCAGTAACCCATCGCGCAGCTCTGCGCTGGACCATTTCAACTTTGTGGATGTTCTGCTGAGTGTAAGGACACCAGACAGAACTGGTATATTCAAGCTGGGAATCTAACCAGGGTTTTGTATGCAAATTCCCTTACGCTTGAATTTTTAGAAGGGATGTTTCTTTTAAGAAAGTTTAGAGA
Organism: Ruditapes philippinarum; assembly: GCF_026571515.1. NCBI lineage: Eukaryota > Metazoa > Mollusca > Bivalvia > Venerida > Veneridae > Ruditapes > Ruditapes philippinarum. The sequence continues at coordinate 51,674 of NW_026862197.1, read as the reverse complement.
TTTCTATGACAGTCATTATCTACCTTTATTTGGATGGCTTTTCATTAAATTATTTCTGCTATTATTAGTGCCATCCCAATAACGACAATCAGCAATTATTTTTTGAGTATCCAAAATTCATTTATTTCCGGTAACTGCATGTATGTATAAATTGCTAACCCGTTCTGTGTCGTTATTGGCACATTTTCTGTCTGACTTTTAACTGTTACACATCAAGTCACGGAATCTGAGATTTAGACATGTAAGGTCTGGGTTAACAAGCGATTTGTGCTTGCTGACGCTTTTCTCACAAGGGTAAATACACCACAAAAGATAGCCCTGGGCTTTAGTGGCCAAAATATCAAAGTTTCTGATGTAAACAGATATCTGACAGGGTAAATGTTTTAATGCAAATAAGCCTTGGTTCTTCCTTTAAATAGAAGATTTTTCGTTTGCTGTAGAAAGGGAATCTCGCCCAGTGACTTTTCTCACTTAATTCTAAATTGGGATTAGTAAAAAAGCAGGTTTAAGTTCAGATTTTTGGTAAAACTGCATGATTTTAAAGAAAATTTCAATTGGGAATCTTGAGGCCCTTTATTGAAGTCTGTTACATAAGCAGCTAAATCATTGTCACCTCTGGTTGGTTTCTTACAATGATTATGTTCTATAAAGAGTCAGCTATTATAGTATCCATACACTTTTCATCCTATATCAATATGATATTTTTGAGTTTAAAATGCCTTTATATTTAAATTCAAATATAAGTCATAGGTAAGAATTCATAAGTCTTAACGATAGAATAGAAAAATCTTTTGTTATATGAAACCTTTCCTAAAAGAGTTTAAATGCACAATGTTTCATTGTTAAAGGTTAACATTATATAAAATGAACTTCCTTCTTGTTCTAAACATATTTTATTTGTCATTATTGTTCATTTACAAAAATGGTGACAATTTGAAATGGCTCCATCCTCCCCTCATTTGAATATAATTGCATAATGGCAACCAAAGTATTGAAAGTGCACTCTTTCATGAAAGAAAATTATAAACAGCAAAGAGTTTCAATAAAGTAAGAAGTTGGCCCTTCTAGTGTAGTAGTCATGTGACAGTGTTAAGTTAAAAAATGAGGTTTTGAACGTCTGTAAAAAATCTGACATTATTAACGAAAGATCGGTTTATAAAAAATGAAACACCCACAGACTAGAACTGGATTTAAAACATGAGGATTCTTACCTGGTATTTTCTCATCTGATAGGATGGATTTTTTTAATTAATTGAGTGAGTGAAATTCTGAGAAATGAAACTATTATAATCAATAGATAATTTTTCTTTACTTCCATAAAAAACTGATCCGAAAGATCAGTTTATAACGAAAGAAACAGAGTTGAATAACAGATGTCCTGCTGAAGGTAGACGTCATCAGCCGAGTTACCATCCGTCTGCAGGTGTTTCGCTCCATTTACACTCGGGACACCCTCGGGATGGTGGAGCAAGTAGGGTTGATCAGGCCCTACCCCGTCTACCTTGGCTGCCATTCATGTTTGCTACGGAGCATCCATAGCCAACTGGATGCTCTTTCGGCTGTTCTCCCCAGAGCATGGACTGTGCGCTTTCGTGCCGCTCCTTTGATGCCCAATGCTCCGAGCATCCTCCACACTGATTGTGATGGGAAGCCACGACATCCGACCTCAATCGGGAAGACCTGAGTGTTCCAGCCGTTGGACTTGCAGGATTGGGCCAAGTCTTCGTACTTGGACCTCTTGAGCTCGTGGGATTCTTCAATGCGTTCCTCCCATGGGACTGTCAGCTCAACCAGCACCACTCGTTTAGGATTCCTGGACCATATAACAATGTCTGGCCGGAGGGTAGTCTGGGCGATTTCCTGGGGGAACTGTAGTTGTTCCTTTAGGTCAGCCTTCATTTCCCATGACCTGGATTCATTCAGGATTCCGGTCGATGCTGGGGCTGACTTGGGTACTTGTTCTCCCTCCTTCAGGAACCCGATGTAGCGGTTCTGGTTTGGCCTCGGTCTCTCTTTCTTCCTTTCGGTCTCAAGGACATGGGCTACCTCAGACAGGACCTGGTCATGACGCCATCTGTAGCGCCCCCTGAGATAGGGCTGTGGGGCATGATGAGAGTACATGTTTGAGTGATCCTGGTGAACCACACAATGGACATGCCGGGTCGTCAATCAGCTTCCACTGGTACAGGTTGGTAGGAGATGGGAGCATGTCGTAGATAGAACGAAGCAGGAAAACTCAGTCTGAATGGCTCGTACTGCCAGATCTCTTGCCAGGATAATTTCCTTTCTGGAACCTGCCATCTTGTCCAGTTTCCCTGTGGTCCTAGCTGGACTGCCCTTGACATTCTTTCCTGCTCTGCTTCTTTCCTGATCTCGGTCTGTACTAGGGATCTTCTTTCCTGCTGTGTTGAAGTCTCCCATCTTTGGTGCTTCCTGGTGCCTAGTCCTTCTTTTCCTATGTTTGTCATACCCACCAATGTCTTGGTGCTTGAGACTGCTCTCTGCAAGCTCCACCGCACGACTCACTGACCACTTTCGCCCAGTCCTAACCTCGATGCCAGCGCCGCTGATCTTCTCGTCTTTGGAATCTCTCAGCGTTAGCAGAAGTCTGGTCTTAGCAACTTTGAATTCCTCTACAATAGAGTTGATGGGCATCTGTAGCTTTGCTGTCTTGCTGTAGAGACCTATGTTGGTGAAGGATGGAGGCAGGCCTAACCATCTTCTTAGGTGCTTGCTGACAGTCCGCTCCAGCTTCTCTACTGTACTGGTTGGAATATCGTTAACCATCATTGCCAAACGAGTCTGGGTAGTAGATTGTGTTGGTACACCCCAAGCCTTGAATTTCCCCGGAAGATCGCACTTGTCTATTCTTCTCAACCCCTCCTCCGCCTGTTGTTGAAGACGGGCTTGACTGCTCTTGTCTGATAGTGAGGTGTCGAACCACTTTCCCAAGCACTTGACTGGATTGTTGGACAGAGATGGGATGTCCTCTCCCTGTATGGTCATCTTGAATCTTTCCGTGACCTTTCCTTTCTTAATCACCAGGCTTCGTGACTTGGCTGGCTTGAACTGCATTCGGGCCCCATGTCGCTGTTTCCTCTAAAGTGCCGTGAGTACCCATCGTGCTTGGATGTGAGTTTCCGTCGTGACGGTCATGTCGTCCATAAACCCACGGTTGGATGGTAGGCGGATAACAGAGTTGTCTTTGGGCCTCGTGTGTTTCCACCCTCTGCTGCCTTGATGATGATGTTCATGCCCATCACAAAACAGTTAACAGAGATGGTACATCCAGTCACAATGCCTTTCTGTAGCTCAATCCAGTCTGTTGTGAACTGTTCACAAGAGAACCTCAGGTGAATGTTGCTGAAGTAACTCTGGATGAGTTTTGTGGCATGATCCGGGATGTGGTAGTGGTGCAGAGCTTCCAAGATCAGTTGGTGTGGGATCGAGTCCATAGGCGTTCGCAAGATCTAACCAAATGACACTGAGATCTTTTGGTTGATCCTGGCCTCATGAAGCAGCTGCGTTAGAGCGCTGGTTGTGCTCCACGCACCCCGAGAAAACCGGGTATTCCTCCCTTTTGGACTGAGGGTGTTGATGTACTGGTTGCTTAACATGTACGAGGTCATGCGGTTTGGCCAGTATTGAGAGAATATCTTGCCCTCAACATTTAGAAGTGATATGGTCCTGAAACTGCTTTACTGTCTTAGAGTCTTTCTCCTTGGGCACAAAGCAACCTTCGGCTTGTTTCCAGCAGTCTGGAACTGTTCCCTTCCTCCATACCACTTTCAACAGTTGCCAGAGACGTCTCAGAAGCTTGGGGCACTTCTTATAAACTTTGTAGGAAAAATGCCACTAGGTCCAGGAGCTGAACATGACCGGGCCTTCATAACAACACTTGTCACTTCTTTTTAAATGTTGGTTCCTTCAGATCTAGTGGAATTGATGGTTCTTCAACAGGAAGAATTTCTGTCACAGTTGCCTAGCGGGTCATTGCCTCTTGGGGTCTGAGTGTACATCCCCGTAGGTGCTGCTCCACTTCGGTCTTACTACTCTCCATCTTTCCTGATCTTTCCTCTCCTAGTAGGTCCCTAGAAAATCTGTAAGGATTTGCTATGAAGGCGGCTCTCTTCTTTGCTTTGGTCTTCCTCTTTTTGGCCACTCTCTCTGCCGTAGTGAGGGTCTTCAGGCGTGACCTCAGCTGTCCTCTCAACTGGGCGAGACCTTCTCTCTCAGTCTGGTTGGCCGCCCTTGAAACGCTTACGTAAAGTACGGAGTTCTGTCCGGAGCCTCTTGATCTCACACTGCCTTCTGTTTGGCGCGGTGAGACTTCTTTGACTCTCCTTTCTTCACTTCTCCGAACCTCTCTCTTCCAAGGGTGTAGGCTATGGAAGGCAACACTTGTAGTTTTTCCTTTCCACAGCACCTGACAATGTTGACTGAAGGATCAGGTCCAAGTCATCGTCAAACGTCTTCCAGCTACTGTCGTTGGTATTGGGCCATGCGATCTTCGGTTTTCTGTCGCTTGATGTCGGTTGTCGTGGTCTTGAGTCTGATTCAGCTTGCCCTTGTCTGGTACTTCCTGTTGTTTATTCATGGAGTGGAGTTGTACTCTGTCTACTTTGTGGCAAAGATTGGAGAACTACCCTCCTGAAGTCACCCTTGGTGCGATCTGTTCGAAAATATTGGGACTCTTCTCCATCTCCAGTGGGAGGAATTAGCTCCTCAGACGGCTCTGTTTGGTCTGTGGGATTTTTGCGCTGTACCGTTCTTGATTGTCATCTGCAGTTAAGGAATGCCGGGGAGCTGAGAGACAAGTAGCACTGTGGGTTCGGCACCTGACTAGATATCTCCCCCGTCTCACCAGGGTTAACTGTGCGTTGTTCCTGTGTATTCCGTAGCTGACAGCCACTTCGAGTCTGGTGGATTTTCATCCCCCTCCTGTTCTTGCACATCTTGCCACAGGGGCACATGATGGCTGTGCTGTTATCAGTCTTCACTCGTAGTCCGTTTGGTGTTCCGTGTTCGTTACCGTGAAATCAGTCCTATTAGGTCTTTCATCCTCCCCCCTCTCGAAGACCCTGGGGGTATTCTTCGTTCGGTGTGTGTTGTAGCAGTTTTGGCGGGTGTCTTCTCGCGAAGACTGCACAGCGGGGAGCCAACCCACTGTACACCGTGAATCCAGTCTTTCCTAGAAGGTCGCCTGTCTCTCCAGGGTCACTGTTCTATTCTCAGTTGTCATCCAGACTTTCCTGGAAGTCACTGAAACCAGAAAAACAACCACTGACTAAAAAATAGATTCTCATCTTTTAATTAATTATTTGATTAATCAATTAAATGACTGAGCAAAATTTGGGAAATGAAAACCATTAGAAATAGATATTTTTTTCAATTAGTTTCATAAAAAACTTTTTGAATTGCTGTAAGGATTAAGTTAACATTCAATGGATTTAATTGCAATGTATAGGTTACCTTCATTCATTCTGTTAAAAAAAAATGTGTAAACATTCATGAACATTTTAAAAGGGACTCCACTGAGGTTTTTTGACTTGAAATAATTTTTCGAGATTAATTGCTCATGCGTTTTTACTCAAGTTTTTTCAGAATAATTATTCTAAACTGTCAAAATGACCTTAAATTTAAAAATGTTGCAAACAAATAGGCTAAAAACAGCATAAAAAATAATACGTTTTCAATTCATTTCTAAGCTTCTAAATATATATCTTATTTATCCATTTGAAACATCTTTCTATTTAAGTGCCCCAGCTGATTTAAAAAAAATTGTAACAAATCCCCTCATTTTATGTTTCCAGCGGGATTTCCTTTTAAAAGAGTAAACATTATAAGATTAATAATTAAATTATAAAAAGCATAAAATATTGAACATAAATTTTTCTCATCATGTTCAAATATTCTTATAGAGAAGTGGGGAGAATGACATTATATTTAATACTGTAGCATATTGATTAACTGACTTACCTGTTTTAAAACATGTACAGTATCCAAGAAAAATTTGCTTCTTTTAAAACCAAGTCCTGATTATAGGATGAAAGAAAAAATCTAACACAATGTTACTGTTCAATGAAAAAAATTTTTTTTTTAAAGGGGTTTTTTGCTTAAAAAAAAAAACGGGGGGCTGGAAATTTTTAATGAATATATTAATGAATTTTTTCAAATAAAAAACATTATTTTCTCACATGACTTTTTACCTGTATTTTATAACGTATTTTTATGATATGAAAAACTGTTACAAGTAAAAATTATTACCCTTTAAAAATTTCTTATTTCCCTTAATTCTTTGTTGTCAAAATTTGGGATGTATTTTTTTGTTTAAAAATTTAAAAAGGGGTTTTTAAAGACTTTAGAAATGTTTTTTAAAAAAGTTTTATCCTTTTAAAAAAAACACCCCAAAAAAGGGGAAAAGCATTTCCTTTTTTAAAATTTTCATAATAGAGTTTCAGCACCTGTCAAAGTAACCTTTTTTGTTTCTATAGAATAAAACCACCTGAACTTTCCTGCCCTAGATCTGATCAATTATAAGAAAGTTAAATTGTTTTCCTTTTTATGAAGGAGGATTAAACTTTTTTTTTCAATTTGTGATAGATTAAAGGGGATTATATTTTGCCTGTGCATATTAAACTGCCACAAGGTTAGATTCTTATTTTAATTATAAAAGCTTAAAACCTGGTTTCCCTTTTCTTTTTTTCAAAAAAATAATCTGTTGGTTTTCATTTGTTTTTAAAATTTTTCTTAATATAAGTTTTTATAACAATCTAAAATTCCCCTATTTTTTTTCGTGTTTGTTTATGACCGACTTTATGTACAAAGACTAAGGTTAACTTCCCCTTTTTTTGCAGGTATAAAAAATTGGGTTTTTTTTTTTTTTGGTTAGCAAATTCACTGTTTCTCTGGGCAAACTGAATTGAAAACCCATGTCACATCAGATTTGAAAAATTGGGGCAAGAAATTTTTCGGATCAATCAAGCGTTTTTTTGAATTTGGGGGAATTTTTCCAATAAATAGCCCCCTAAAACGCCCCAAAACCAACATTAGGGGTTTGGGGCGACCACAGGAAACCCAGGCCAGCCTCCCGCTTTCAGCGCAGTTTGGATCAGGTTTCCATGCTGTTAGCTTTTTCATTTACTTTATTTTTAATGGGGTTTGGAAAGGGGAAACGCAGGGTTTCCTTTTAAAAAAACGGGCGGGGATGCGCAGGTTTGGCTGGATCCGAATGCTTCGAAAACCCTTTATGTTGGTTTTTCGTGACCGGCTCACATTAAGAAAAAGGGTCAAAAAATTAAGTGTTTGATTTTTTCATTTCTTTTGGGGAAAAAAGAAAAAAATTTTGGGCCTGCTTGTTTTAAATTTTAAAAAATTTCCAATACCCAAATTTAAATTTGGGAGATGTTTTTTACCATCAAAAAAGTGTCTGTTTCTTTTGTCTGATGATTTTTAAAATTTGAGCAAATTTTTAAAAAGAAAGAATTTAACATACATGTATCATTTTAAACATAAAAATTTGTTTTAACAACATTTGAACTGGAGGAATAAAAAAGATTCCCCAGTGATCAATTTAGATTTTTGGTATCACAGCATTTCGGGTTGGTAAAATATGGGGTAAGTGTCCAAAAAAAAAAAAAATTTTTAAAACCCACAGTTTCTTATAAAACCAAAATAATAAATTTTGAAAAGGTTAAAACCCAACAATTTCACACTTTTTTCCATTTTACATAATTTTGTATTGTACATGTCCCAAATAGACTATTAATAATGTTGAAAGGGGTTTTCAGAACTTACAAGACAAATCATTAGGGGAAAATCTAGTTTCACAAATCTAGTGATTTTAACAATAAACCCTTATATAAAAACAGAATATTTATATTTTGTGTGTTTATACAAATAATATAAAATATTTTGTTAGTTTTTTCCCAACCCATATTTAATGAAGTTTTGATATCTCTCTTCTGTATTGTTAAGAAGAAATGCCCGCTTGCTAATACTAAGAATAATATTGAAACAAACAGTCATTAGTTTTTAAAGATTCTAAGGGTATTATACTATATCCAAATGAAAATATTTTTGAATAATTTAAAACCAATGGTAATATTATTGTTTCTATAGCCATATAGAAAAAATTCTCGAAAGAGTTGAAAATAAAATGTAACAGGAAACAAATATTAGAAGACCTTTTGAGAAATAACAAAAAAAAAACCCCAAACATTTCTTGGGGCACCCTATTGGGCCTTTACTAGCAGGGATAAGTTTTGAAGAGCCTGATAGTCATAAGAGTATTTTACCATTTATATTTCAGACCCCGAGTGATGATGACGAGTGGAAAGAGGTACAAGTTGGGGTTGGACTCTGGGGGTTTATGGACGAGTTCTCGCCACAGGTAATTAATAAAACACCCTCCCCAAATTTGGAATATTGTATTTCATAACCAAAATTGGAACTGTAACACAGATGGGTGCATGACCCATACCCTTGGGGACTGGAAAGTTTGCTTAAAAAAAAGACGTTTGGGCCGTTCCTCAACATCATAATTGGGCGTTAACAAGTATGAAAATATTTGAATGTTCCTTAAACTGAAACGGAAAGAGCTCAAAACATTTACAACAAACCTTTACACAAACAGTTCTGGTTACATTGAGGGAACTTTGGACCATCAATTTTAAGGTAAAATGATAATAAATTATTTTCAAAGGAAGAATACAACAGAATAGTGTCTATAAAAGAGCCAAAAAATCCTGAAAAAGTAAAAAATTTTGTTAAAGTTTTTTTCTAGGTTTAAAAAATGATTTTCAATTTTGTTTTTTAAAAAAAAAAAAGTACAATAATTTTTTATCAAGCTTAAAATTTCTTTGATTTTATATAAAAGGGAAATTTAAAACTCATAATTTTTACAGGGAAGAAAAAAATTTAGTCCCCATTTAAAGAAAAAGGAAAAAAAACTATTTCCCTAAACCTTTTATAAACATCACAAACCCATTCCCTCCAAAAGCTGAAATGTTAAATTTATGGGTAAAAAGAGAAAATTTTTGAAAATTTCTAGGAATTAGTTGGTGATTTAAATGTTTTGCTTATAATACAGGTGATAACTGAGACTGATTCATGGGAGTTTTGCCAATAAAAATTACCAAAAATTTTCTTTTAGGGAATGAGTTTTCTAAAATTGAAATGTCTTCAAAAAGGTGGGGAATTGTTGGGGAAAAAATTTTCATTATCCAAATTTACTTCACCTAGTGCCCTAGTTATATCACTTAAAATGTCCAAGGTACAGGGAGCCTTGCTAATCCAACCTTCTAATCCGAAATCCTTTCTTATCCGAAACAAAGTGTCCGTCCTGATTTTATTCGTTCTATTTTCAATAGCAAAAAACCTTTCGGATCCGGAACCTGGTCTACTCCCCGAATTCCCGGACGATTTTTTCAATTTTTGTTCTTATTTATCTAAAATTTACTCTCCGGATCCGAAAAACAGATTTTCCAAATGTCAACACCCTTCATTTCAAAATAACAAATTTAATTGCCAATCTTCAGGTTAAACATACACCCCAAACTGACATGTGTTATTTTACTTGATTAATGGGTGAAACGTATGATCTGCAAAGGTGTGAAAATTACACCTTAAACTTGCCTTCATATCTTCTATAATTGGCTTAATTGATTTTTTCGTCACCTTCAATAAATATTTTGATATAATGCAATAAAAAATACCGTTTAATCCTTTGTTAATGGATTTCAAATGATACGTGATTAAGCAATGAAAATAAATAAAAAACTGTCAGTGAATTGGAAAGTCGCTGAATCGGATAAGATAAACAAACAATTGACAAATGCTGGAACGAAATTTTTAGTTTATGTCCCACCTCCTGTTTTACATCGTAGGTTAACTTACCCTTGAGGACATAATTTTTTTTTTGCTTATTTATTTATTTTCATTTCTTTATTTTGTATTCAATGTATTAAATGAACGATAAGACTGCCCAAAAATTAAAAAATATTAAAATCTAAAATGCAGTTCTATTCTTTTTTTTCTCCCCCCCCCCTTTTTTTTTGCCCTAAACTGGCAAAATCCTTATTGTGGTTCTTCTAACTGATTCCCTCTATTGTGGTTCTAACTGGTTCCCTTATTGTGGGTTCTAAATTCCCTATGTGGGTTCTAACTGGTTTCCCCTTAATTGTGGGTCTAACTGATTCCCTTATTGTGGGTTCTACTGGAAATGGTTTCCTTATTGTGGGTTCTAACTGATTCCCTTATGTGGGTTCTAACTGATTTCCCTTATTGTGGGTTCTAACTGATTCCCTTATTGTGGGTTCTAACTGGTTCCCTTATTGTGGGTTCTAACTGATTCCCTTATTGTGGGTTCTGACTGGTTTCCTTATTGTGGGTTCTAACTGATTCCCTTATTGTGGGTTCTAACTGATTCCCTTATTGTGGGTTCTAACTGATTCCCTTATTGTGGGTTCTAACTGGTTCCCTTATTGTGGGTTCTAACTGATTCCCTTATTGTGGGTTCTGACTGATTCCCTTACTGTGGATTCAAATCAAATGTAAGACACTTGCATTATTTACATGCCAGAAAGCTATCCAATTAGCTGTCAGATCATACTTTATAAATATAACATTCAAAATGTAGAGGCAGGTCACAGATTGAGATCTTTGCCCCCCACCACCCCTTCTTTTTATCTTTACCTTATAAAAAAATAACTTTTTAAAAAATATAATCCAGGCCCTTTAATAATTTTAAAGAAATGGATTTTTAATATTCAAAAAAGAAAAAAAATTTAACAGAAACCTGAAAAATGGCAACAAGTGTTTAAAGATCAAAATAAATTATAAGATATATTCAAGGCTGTCTTGACATTTTGGGAGCCAATTTTTAAAAGACAATTATCAATATTTTTTTTGATGAACCCATTTTTGCTGTATATTCTATATGATTAATTGTTTCTATAGTGCACAAACCTTCCTCTGCTGGAACAAATACAAAGTATGGCGTGCAAAGATGGTGGATAGGGGCATAGGGCACAGCTTGCATGACTTCAAGCAAAAATTAATCTCCTCAAGGGAAAAAATAAATGGGTTTCTTGAGTAAGAAGTAAAAGATTATGAATCTATGTTGTTAAAAGATAATCTTCCAAACTACAAAATCACCTTCTATTGTTACTTTCGGTATAAAATGTACTTTTGCTTGTAATTTCGATATTTAAATAAGAAAATGGACTCTTCCAGAGATTTAAAAGCAGGGTAAATCCATTACATAGATTCAGGCAGGTTAAGGGTTAAATTCTGTGGGAAAAATATCCCGTCTAATGAAAATGTCAGAGAAGACAGGGAATTTATTTGTGACAATTTGATTAGGACTGGTCAGCTGCATAGAGACACGTCTGATGTGTGTTTAGCTAAGTATTGGAAACATGTTTATATGTCAGCTTTACTTGGGAAAAAATTATCTCTTAGAGCGCTTTAGTCAGGGGGTACTTGGTTCAGCGGCGTTGTAACTGTATAAAAAAGTAAAGGGAGAGAGTAAGACCGTGTAGTCTCAGACTTAGGAAGGAGCAGGGGTTGCAATATGACCCGCCAGTTGGGTAAAATCCCCAATTAATGGCAGTGATTTTTCACTGTAAATAGCAGAGGTTTCTAAAAGGAAAACCAATGGAAATTTTCTTAAAAATTATACAGTTTTACCAAAAGTCTTCAAAAGCTTTTTTACTTCCCAAATTTGCATTTTTTGTGTGATGATTCTTCCAAAAAGCAAGAGGCTAAGGCCTCATCCCTGAATAACTGAAAGTTTTTAGCCATCTGGCTTAAACTTATGTGTATTTCTCTGGAAGGTACTGAATTGACCCTCTGGAACTGAAAGTTATTAGTCTTAGCCAGAGCTGCATCAGTACTAAGGGTGTAGTACTTAAGTACCAGTACCAGTACTTGGCAAATTATGCAGTACCATTACCAGTACCAGTACTAGATTTTAGCTCGGTACTGCAGTACCAGTACTTTTTTTGGTGAAGTAATTAAGTATCAGTACCATTACTTTTATATATTTATCAAAGTTTGAATAAATACAGTGTTAAACAAATAATTGCAAATATTATTCAGCAAAGAAATAAAATCATAATTTACTTTAAAGCTGCATGCCTCCAGATGACCCAAAATATTACAAGAAAATTAAACTTGGGAAAAAATTACTAAAACTTTGAGAAAAGTAAACAAATTAAAGATTCAAGTGATAATTTATATCTTATGTGCAATTAATGACTGTATTTTGTAGTATTTATCACTATATTTCTACTGCGTTACTAACGCAGTAGGGCTATTTATGCATGTTTTGACCTCTTTTTGGTAATTAACGTGGATTTTAAGCGGCGATTACTTTCTTTGTTCATTTAACAATATTATACCTTTAAATACATTTTCAAAATTTTCATGAAAATTAGGATGAATCTGGAGGCATGCTGCTTTAAAGTTAACATAACATATTTACAACTTTATAGTTTTAACATACTTTTTACAAACAATATTTACAACATATATTCATGTCATATCTAATTGTTTAGTAACCAGTCAACTGCATAAATACAATGCAAACATTTTTCATTTGAAACACAACAGTCTTTTGTTGCCTTTCACACCTTCACACCTCTGTTCAATTTATACCAAAGTAAATAACAACTTTTTATGGTGCTAACAATATCACTTTTTTCACTTGAAATGGGATTATTTAGAATAGAAGAAATTAATTAGTGTTTATTTTGCTACTTTACTAGTAAATACAAAGTAATAAAAGATTTTAATGCTATGTTAACATTTGAAGGAATATTGCAGCAAATTATCTTTAGATTTAATAATATAGTTAATGTAATTTACAGCTTTATTTTATGAGAAAAATTGATGCTACTTTTAATTTTTATCAAAACCAAAAGTACTGGGTAATGCAGTAGCAGTACCACTTTTTAAGACAGTAATGCAGTACCAGTACCAGTAGTAGCAAAATTTTGTAAGAGTAATTCAGTATCAGTACCAGTACTTGCAAAATCGCTGCAGTACGTACTGCAGTACCAGTACCAGTACCAGTAATGCAGCTCTGGTCTTAGCCCCTAGTATAGAGCCAGGCCAGCCTGCACATTCTGTAGTCTCAGACCACTGTGACCTGAGGCTGTGCATGTACACTGTTGACTGACAAATTTTAAACTTTAGTCATTTAATAACCAGCAACATAATACTGTATGTCCAAGGTGGTTTGATACGGGTTTAATATTTCCTTGATGGATACAGAAGTCAGAAGTTACTTGTGTAACGCTAACCTAGCTGATATCTTACTGCCGAGTCTAACCAGAATCTAGCATAATATTTGATACAGTAGAGACTTATGTCAGAAGTATAGAGCTACAGCTGCCGATATATACATTGTGCACTCTAATTTAAAATCAAAATATGTATGTATTTACTCATTAACATATCTAAACCAGGATATGTTCATAAACCAAATTCACTCTTGATCATTTTTTTTAGCTCACCTGTCACAAAGTGACAGGGTGAGCTTTTGTGATCGCTTTTCGTCCGGCGTCCGTCCGTCCGTCCGTCGTCCGTCCGTAAACTTTTACTTTAAATGACATCTCCTCATAAACCACTAAGCCAATTTCATCCAAACTTCACAGGAATGTTCCTTTGGTGGTCACCTTTCAAAATTGTTCAAAGAATTTAATTCCATGCAGAACTCTGGTTGCCATGGCAACCGAAAGAAAAAACTTTAAATATCTTCTTTTCAAAAACCATAAGAGGTAGAGCTTAGATATTTGGCATGAAACATCTTCTAGTGAGTGTCTACCAAGTTTGTTCAAATAAAAGCCCTGGGGTCAAAATTGGCCCCGCCCCAGGGGGTCATAGATTTTCCCTATATGCATATAGTAAAAACTTAAAAAATCTTCTTTTAAAGAACCCAAAGAGCTAGAGCTAAGATATTTAGCATGAAACATGTTCTAATGGGTGTCTACCAAGTTTGTTCAAATAAAAGCCCTGGGATCAAAATTGGCCCCGCCCCGGGGGGTCATTGATTTTCCCTATATGCATATAGTAAAAACTTAAAAAATCTTTTTTTAAAGAACTCAAAGAGCTATGGCTAAGATATTGAGCATCAAACATGTTCTAATAGGTGTTTACCAAGTTTGTTCAAATAAAAGCCCTGGGGTCAAAATTGGCCCCGCCCCAGGGGGTCATTGATTTTCCCTATATGCATATAGTAAAAACTTAAAAAATCTTCTTTTAAAGATCCAAAAGAGTTAGAGCTAAGATATCAAACATGTTCTAATAGGTGTCTACCAAGTTTGTTCAAATAAAAGCCCTGGGGTCAAAATTGACCCCGCCCCGGGGGGTCATTGATTTCCCCTTTATGCATATAGTAGAAACTTAAAAAATCTTCTTTTAAAGATCCAAAAGAGTTAGAGCTAAGATATTTAGCATAAAACATGTTCTAATAAGTGTCTACCAAGTTTGTTCAAATAAAAGCCCTGGGGTTAAAATTGGCCCCGCCCCGGGGGGTCATTGATTTTCCCTATATGCATATAGTAAAAACTTAAAAAATCTTCTTTTAAAGAAATCAAAGAGCTATGGCTAAGATATTTAGCATCAAACATGTTGTGTGTCTACCAAGTTTGTTCAAATAAAAGACCTGGGGTCAAAATTGGCACCGCCCCGCAGGTCATTGATTTTCCTTATATGTGTATAGCAAAAACTTAAAAAATCTTCTTTGAAAAAACCCAAATAGCTAGAATTAAGATATTAAGCATGAAACATCTTTTAGTGAGTGTCTACAAAGTTTGTTCAAATAAAAGACCTGGGGTCAAAATTGGCCCCGCCCCGGGGGTCATTGATTTTCTTTATATGTGTATAGCAAAAACTAAAAATCTTCTTTGAAAAAACCCAAATAGCTAGAGTTTAGATATTAAGCATGAAACATCTTCTAGTAAGTGTCTACAAAGTTTGTTCAAATAAAAGCCCTGGGGTCAAAACTGGCCAGCTGGCCCCAGGGGTGTCATTGTTTTTAACTATATGTGTATAGTAAAAACTTTAAAAAAATCTTCTTTTAAAAAGCCCAATGAGCTAGAGCTTAGATGTTTAGCATGAAACATCTTCTTATGGGTGTCTACCAAGATTGTGCAAATAAAAGCCCTTGGGTTAAATTGGCCTTGCAACGTTGGGGGGGGGGGGGGCCTATATACAGGTGAGCGACCTCAGGGCCATCATGGCCCTCTTGTTGTCTTTCTTATTCAATAAGTGCATTTAGGCATGAGGAAACATCAGTACAGATTAGAATGTTTACTGAGAATTATAATAAATTATAATAGGTGAATGATTTTTAATTTCCTCATTGTTTTTAGAACTACATAAAAAATTCATAAAGATGTAAGAATCAAACAATTTTCAAACAATTGATAACATGATAAAAGATTCCCCCCTCCCCCCCTAGATTTTTATATTTTTATACCAGTCTTCAAGGTTTAAAAAAAAACCCGACAGTTAATTAGTAAAGAATATTTTCGATTTTTTTATCTCAAGGTTAAAAAAAGTGCATAATTTGCTCAAATAAAACATGCATTATAGATTTTGTAGCAATATTTACTTAGTACCAATTGAAACTACTAAATCAATTAGTTATTGTGCAATTGTCAGCAATAAATAGATTAATTATTTACAGAATTCAATTAATCAGTTAAATCTATAGTTGGATAATGTTAACAAAGTGTAGCTGGAGGCTCAGTTAGCAAGACATAACCATGATTTACGACATAGCGCCACCCTCGATTATTGAAACAAATCACTTACAGCCAATATTACTTAATATGATATATAATTTACATGTTTCTTCTCCAATGTTCATTGATTTACCATTACCATGGCCTCGGTACCAGATCATAATATCAGTTTCTTTTATTTATATACAGTTACGTCAGTTTAACGCAGATCTGACAGAATATTTAACAATAGTCTGTAACACACATTATTTCCTTGTGCCCCTATCTGCTGTTCATTAAAATTCTATATCAAAATATCGCCTATTTTTCATTCATCTATTTCTGGCGGTCTGATGTTTTTAATCCTATATTGACTATTTTTAGAAATTTGACGAGATTTTGTTTATTGAAGATTCCTTTAAAGAAACATAATTGTGTCTCTCAGGGTCTATTTCTGGAAATGTCAGACATCTTTTTTTTTTTTTTGAAAAAAAAAATCATTAAAATACATCATAATTTGTTGAAAACTGGTTTTTGTTGATAATCTGTGTTAGTTTTTCTCTGTATTACAAAAACGAACAATCAGTGTCGGCAACTTGTTATCATGCAACAAAAATGAATTATCGCCTAAAATGCTTTAAATGATCACTTATCATTTCAATTTTAATAAAAAGAATATTTTAATAGAAAGAATATTTTGATAAAAAGAATATTTTATTAAAAAGAATATAATTATTTTAATAAAAAGAATAAAGGATTGTGAATTTTACACGTGAAACAATATTTCAGTTCAAGCAAAATGATCACAATCATAAGTTTGTAATTTAATAATAGTAATAATGCTGTTATAAGGTGTTGTTCTGAATTTTCTTTTAGTTTAAAGAAATAAATATATAAAAAAAGAGTGGGAGTGATGGGGGGTGTAGGGGGAGAGTTGTGGGTGCAGCAGTCCCAATAAAGCAAGCATGCAAATATTGGTTTATATTCCGGTGTCTGCTAAACTATATGATTGAGTTCCTCTTGCACATTTTTCAGAACTGTATTCTGTACAAGCAGTAAACAAAATTGATTGATAAAGACTTTTATATTTATATCACAATCCCTGGTAGGATATTGATCACCAGTATTTATTCAATCATTTTTTACACGTTCCTTACAAAATACAAATCTTTATTATTATAAATCAATACCCAGCCACACA
The DNA here is from genome assembly GCF_026571515.1 of Ruditapes philippinarum. Lineage (NCBI taxonomy): Eukaryota > Metazoa > Mollusca > Bivalvia > Venerida > Veneridae > Ruditapes > Ruditapes philippinarum. The sequence goes on along the minus strand of NW_026862197.1, from coordinate 34,739 downwards.
GTTTTAGAACGTTTCATTTTGAAAGTGAGTGAAGCAAAACTTAATTTGCTGTTCAGAGTTTTTAGTCTTTTACTGTGGCGTAGGATCTCATTTTTAGAAACTCGCTTGAAAATGTCATGTGATGATCAGTTCGCAAACTTGTCCCAGTATCTTTTTTCAGAAGACAGTCATAAAATTTCATATTGAATGAAAATTCTGCTAACGCAGCAAATTGGCTGCAGCGGTAAAGCGTACAAATAACTACAGTGTAATTTGAGCAATTTTCGTGTGTGTGTATATGATGGGCGATATTGTCCCAGCATCATTCATAACTGTCAATGTAATGGTAAACGTGGAATCAATAAACGGCACCATTTACAATTTTTTTTTGTACGTATATGCTTCGAGGACGATATATATTCCACATTCATGTCGGAACTCTCGATTTATCTGTGAATGGAAAAGAAGTCGAGTGATTTTGCATTGAGGGAAATGATAATAAAAGATTTTTTATTGATTACGTTGACTTGAGATCTTTTATATATCTTTTAAGTATGCCTAATGCTTGCAGTGTGTGTTAAAAAATATACTATGCTCATCTTTGGGTAGAATACTTTAATTGCAGAAATTTATTGAAATCTTAGACATTCTTACTGAATATTTCCAATCTGAAAGTAAGAATGCACAAACTATGTTTAGGAGGCTGCATGCATTCCCTAATACTGGTCAAGTTAATTTGGTACTTTCTCAAATAACTGCCATTTTTTTGTGAATTCACACAGTGTTTGTTCTAGAGTATCATTCTTCTCAGTGTATACTCAAAAGATGGTTTTTTTTTACATTTATAAAAGACTATATAGCAATTATCAATATTTCAAATATCAAAATTGAGCATAACATAATCTTTTATGGAAATTTAAGTTAAGATATACTTTAAAAGTAATGTCAGAATAACACATATACATTTGTAATAAAATTGTAAAGATACAACACGGACAACTTTTGACAAGAAACAGTGTGTTTGTTATGTTACAAAATTTAGCAATCGGGCATTGAAGCAATTGATGTATGATTTTGGAAAGATTTTACATATATTTCAACTTAAACTATGCTAAAGGGAATAAACTTCACAAATAACAAACACAATCAATATGACTCTTTTATTCCTATTCACAACATGTTTCTCATGTAATTATACAGTCGCACCCATGAACAATGGCCATCCCATCCATATGAGAGACTGAACATGGTCTTTATAGGCAAGTGGTCTTCATTTGGAGATTTTCTTGTTCTACTTCTTGTTCTGTCTACTTCTTCAATAAAAGGTTGTCTAACTAAGAGTGGCCTTTACTTACAAGTTGATATTTAATCGGAGGTGGTTTTTAACACAAGTATGTCTGTATATTGAATAACTAAGATTGAACAGAATATGTCAAAGTCTTGATTTTTCTTAATGGAGGAAAACAAAGTTTTGTTGTTTTTTTTAAGAAAGGAAACTGTCCAGCAAGCTGATGAAAGGTTGATAATATTTTCCTAAGGACTGATGCCTGAAAAAAAACCCTGAGGTCTTCCTATAATTAATAGTATGTTGAAAGCTATTTTTATTATGACCTTGCCAATTTTAGTTAACTGACTTAAACCCAACAAAAAAGAAAAAGCAGGGTTGCAAAGAAAATCCACTGTGAATATTGTAGTTATTATAAAGTATATAATGATAAAGCGCTATAGAATGAATAAATGTAAAGAAATGTCAAGTAGCCAAGTTAAAATGACAGGCTTATAAAAGAAAACAAGCATAGCAGTTTTGTTTATATTGCCATATCAAATCTAATAATGAAATTCCCAATGATTGTAAAATGAAATAGAAATTCTGTTTATATAGCCGACCTTATAGACAGAAATAATGTATTTGAAATGTACTGACAATTAATTGACTTTTTTGTCCTGAAGATAGATGAAGGTTATGAACATTTTATTTGACCTCTTGAAATACATGTTTTTCAAGGTTGATTATGATTATAATTTATTAATATTTCATATCAGGTTTGGCAGATTGAATTATCAAAATTAATAAATAATTAATCCGCACATCATGATTGCTCAAAAAAGAGCTTTAATCCTTACAGCTGCGTGCCTCTAGATGATCCAACAGATTTCAAGAAAATCAAACTTGAAAAAATGTACAAAGATTTTAAGAAAAGTAAGAATATTCAAGATTCAAGGAACAATTATTTACATGCTATATATATTGTGCAATTTATGATTTTATTATGGTCATATAATACAAGAGTGCAGGCTTGCCTTACTCTATACTGATGGTAAATGCTACAGCTGCAAGGTGAAAGTAAAGGTCATTACATGAGAACATTATTGCTGCCTAAACTTAAAAGGTCATTATGGCTGACCCCTTGAGTGAGTAGCACAACCCCAATATTCTTCAAATAAAGCAGTACAGCTAAAAGGGGTATATTAATTCAAAAAATTAAGCTTTCAGAGAAATACCCCTTTGCCTTAACATGATATTCAACATGGGATTATCTTAAATAATGAGGTCATACTGGAAGACGCCATCTCACATTACAAAATACACTAAAAAAGGTATACGAAAACTGTCTAAAGAAGAAGAGAGCAACTTTTGAGATATTACGATTATATGATTTGACCCTACATTAATAGCCGATTTTAACTGATTCTCTTGTTTTATCAATGGTTAAATAGTTCAAAACAGTCAGACACTAAGTGTTTTTACTTTTCAGCATTCAATACATGTATATTGAAATTGAATGGCTGTATTTTGTACTTTTGATTACTTTATGTAAAAAAATACTTTACGTAAAAAATAATACATCTTACACTTTGTGTTTTGTAGGTTGAAGAAATTCGTCAGATGATAGATAAGATAGCGTCCAACGTGGAGGAAGTGAAGATGAAACACAGTACGATATTGTCCGCACCTCAGACAGATGACAGTAAGTATACGAGTGTACGGTCATTGTTGTACATAGATTTCATCATCTGGACTGAATCGAGACACAATTATTGGACTGAATAAAAAGCAATGATGTCCATTTTCCCCCCTCGTATTCCTTTACAGTGAAAATTCTCGTTTCTCAAGAGGAACGACACATATTAAATATCATTGACCAGAAATGTTACAGATTTCTTAGAAAATTTGTTATCGAAGTATGGTAATGAAAAAAGTGGATCCATATTCTTTTGATAACTAAGTTGATTCATTGATTTGAATTGAGCCTCAAAAATGAGATTATAAGAACTCTTCTTAGGGCGTTTCCCATACCTCATGATCGCTGTTTTCTTATTTCTTTAAACGAAAATGGGGATTAAAAAAAAAATAATTATGATGTTTGACACTCTTTATATGAATAATACATAAAAGGATGAGCTCAGTTTGTGTGGCAGCTGAACTTTGCTCGGGTAAATTCAATGTGGCTTACTGTAGTGATCTAAAGTGTGTTTGGGGGGAGGGGGTAAACTACCACCACCACTATTTGTTAAGTTCATTGAGACAGCCCTCTTTGTAACAATTCTAAATGTTGTAGCAAGAGTGATTCCATTTTGTGTAGGTAGTGGGGAAACTAGTTCAACAGTTATAGCATATGTATTATGTAGCCACCGTGTGTGTGTATAATCATAAATAGTCTCGTGCTAGCCATTATTTAGTCATTACAGGGTTTGTAAGGGGGTTATTACTTTACAATTCTGTGATCAATCATTTACAGTGTTTGGTAGGGAAAATATCAATCATAATTATGTATTTGATGGGCACTGGGTTCCCTGTGTGGTGAAATAAAGTGGTCACAAGGACTTTTGGTTAAACTTAAAATGTCCTGCAATTGGAATTGGGCTGTGAATTCCATGCATCTAAATTGTAGAAATTTAAGAACAAATTGCTGTAACAATCACTTTATTGATGTCCAGTGAGTATAGAATGAAATCGTGCAAAAGTAAAATAAAAACTTTCGTAAATTGGTACTTATAAATTACACAACGAGTTGAATGAATATTGATATATGCTAGAAGTCATTGGATAATCACCGGTCATTGCCAACCAACAGGGTTTTAACCAGGTTTTCCGAAGGAAAAAACTGGTTATTAGATTGAGGTATGTCGGCGGGCGGCGGCGGGCGGGTGGGTGGGCGGGCGGATGGGCGGACGGGCGGGCGGGCGTAAACAATTTCTTCTGTGCGCAACTCCTCCTACATTTCTCAACGGATTTTGACCAAACTTTCACAGAAGCTTTGTCATTTAGTGACCTGGCGCATATTGTCGGGGTTTTGCGATTAGATAATATTTGACCTAATTATGGCCCTTTGTTTTTATTCATTATATAGAATATATAGTGAACAATTTCTTCTGTGCGCAACTCCTCCTACATTTCTCAACGGATTTTGACCAAACTTTCACAGAAGCTTTGTCATCAAGTGCCCTGACACATATTGTCAGGGTTTTGCAATTGGTATATATTTGACCTAATTATGGCCCTTTGTTTTTTTTCATTATATAGAATATATAGTGAACAATTTCTTCTGTGCGCAACTCCTCCTACATTTCTCAACGGATTTTGACCAAACTTTCACAGAAGCTTTGTCATCAAGTGCCCTGGCGCATATTGTCGGGGTTTTGCGATTAGATAATATTTGACCTAATTATGGCCCTTTGTTTTTATTCATTATATAGAATATATAGTGAACAATTTCTTCTGTGCGCAACTCCTCCTACATTTCTCAACGGATTTTGTTCAAACTTTCACAGAAGCTTTGTCATCAAGTGCCCTGACACATATTGTCAGGGTTTTGCAATTGGTATATATTTGACCTAATTATGGCCCTTTGTTTTTTTTCATTATATAGAATATATAGTGAACAATTTCTTCTGTGCGCAACTCCTCCTACATTTCTCAACGGATTTTGACCAAACTTTCACAGAAGCTTTGTCATCAAGTGCCCTGGCGCATATTGTCGGGGTTTTGCGATTAGATAATATTTGACCTAATTATGTCCCTTTGTTTTTTTTCCTTATATAGAATATATAGTGAACAATTTCTACAGTGCGCAACTTCTCCTACATTTCTCAACGGATTTTGACCAAACTTTCACAGAAGCTTTGTCATCATGTGCCCTGGCGCATATTGTCAGGGTTTTGTGATTGCATAATATTTGATCTTATTATGGCCCTTTGTTTTTTTTCCTTATACAGAATTGAACAAATTCTTCTGTGCTGAACTCTTCCTACATTTCTCAACGGATTTTGTTCAAACTTTCACAGAAGCTTTGTCATCAAGTGCCCTAGTTTTAAAATTGTGAACATACTTTTCTTGATATCGCACAAAACACCACACGCCAATATTGTTGACAAAAGAAAATGACAAGAGACGCAAAAATGCAAAAATTAAGCAAAAATTACTGTTTACCTTTCTAAAACATTTGGGAAAAAAAGGCGAATAGACAACATAAAATTTCTCAATCATTTTTGTTTGAGGAATATTAAAAAAGCCATAATTCCTCCTAAAAGTTCAATTTAAATTTAATTTAAAAACAAATGCCCCTTCATGACAAAGCTTCTGCGAAATATTTTGCTGAAAACCTGGTTGCATCGCATTGCGATGTTCCTTGTCATTATTAATAGATTTGCGATCCATATCATTGGTTGAAATGCTGTTAAAATCTGCTGTATTTTCAACCTGTAGATTAAAATATTCCCCTTGACAAAATTGGCTGTTTTTCGTTGGCACATCTGTTGCCAGTATAGTGCCAGGTCTGGAGTTTGCAAAATCATAATTATTTACAGCCATGTCACACTTTCCTCATTACTGTCCTGCCAACTTGCAGCATTTATTTGATGAAAAGAAATTGGAAACACCCTTACAATGACAGTCGAAAATTCAAAGCAGGAAGATCCCATTGTTACAAATTTAGGGTTTTACAATTTGTTAGAAATACAATTGAATATTTCACTTAACCCTTAGCCTGCTAGCTTTGACTTATTCTTCCCTGATGCACCAAGTTTATCTAGGTCATCTGTGCCATTTGATAATAGTCTTCATTGATCTGTCAATTTTCCCTAAAAATGATGAATGGTTTTGTCCGGATTGAAAGACGGACAAGTACATTTAAGATATTTTACATTGTAATAATAAAAAAAATATGAAAGAGAAAGAGAGTTGCAGTTACAGTGTAATATCATATTGGCATATTGCATGTAAGGCTGTGTCATGAGTATTAAGTTATAGTTAAAAGTTGTTTGTGTTTTTTGAAATGATAAAAGTCGTAATCAGTTGACATGGCTGGATGCAATAAAGGGTAAAATGCCAGTTTTTTTGGCACCATGGTGGTATTTTAGTCAGTATTTAGGCGAAAATCAATTTTACTTGATTGCATGAAAGTTTATGAATTGTTCTTGATTTGGAATTTTAGACTCATCTTCTATATAAAACTATAAACAGAAATGCTTTAAATACAGGATGTTCAGTACGCTTTAAAATAAAAATTTCTAATAACCTTCTACTCCTGTGAATTATGACGCTCAAGCTATGCAGATAAATTAATTATAAGTATGTTCTCATCTTTGATGCCTTCATTAATATAACTTCCGTTATTATACATGACATAATTTCTCTTCCTGAATTGTTCCCTGTTTCTATTTAAGATATTATAGAATTATTGGCAAAACAAATGATCAGACAGTATAAAACGTTTAAGTCAACAGGAAAAGGGCGGTACAGCGTTGACCACATGACAACCATATTCTGATATATGGTGGTATTTTCTGATGATCGAGATCAAGATTTATATGCCGCAGCTACTCGAGAATTACTTGAGAATTAATCCCAATCCATGGTCATTAATTTGTATAGAGGAAACAAGTCTTTTCTCGGCATACAAGAGATAATGTGCGCGGCATGGATTAAAACCTTATTCTGTTGTCCGCTAGGCTATATAGATTTAATTCTTCCCATAACAGCCACTTGATGTTATTCCAAGTAATGAATGTATTGGGTAAACTCTCAAACTCTCGCTTAAGTTTCTGTGTTTTAACGAGTGACCGCATGAGTTTCCAGTATAGATTTCTCCCCAACAATATAACATTACGAGTTTGACAATATGGTCTAATAGAGTTAAGCGAAATAGGAGAATTACCACTGTTTCCGCTTTTTTAGAGAAGATTTTGCATCAGTTTTAAGGCAGTCATGGAGTCCTTATTATTCAACATTTTCCTTTTGCTATATCATGTATTTTCAATGCAAGTGCAAGTGTTTTTAGGCATAACTGTGAAGCAACTGCGACTTATTAAAGTCGTAAATAATGTAATGATAATACATATCACAAAAAATATGAAGTTTCATGCAAGTTTGAATTGTAAACTAACATAACCTGTCAGTTTAAATGAAAGGCATTAGTGCATATATTTCAATTCAGTATATCTAACAAATATTATAGCTTTAATACATAAATGTGTTCCTTTAATTGTATAAGTGTGCCAGGGCCTTTTTTCACAGGTTGGGGAAGCAACCCTGCCCTTAAAAATTATACGGTATGTTTGCAAAAAGGGAAGAAAAAAACTTGGATGTAAATTTAATTTTTTGGTAAACTGCATGATTTTAAACATTTTTTTCTGGTGTCAGCTGGCCTTGTATAATATAATATTCACCATGATATCAGCTGTCATATAAAAAAAATGACCACCTTAGTCAGCTTTATCATGTTTTTTTGTAGGACCACTAAATAAGTTTTAGCGGCATGTAATCACTAGAAATATTTTACAAAACATGCATTATGAAAGCTGACTGCCAATAATTTTCAATACATTTTACTATAGATTCTGTTATTTAAACTATATGATTTCCAGATCTAGTGAAGTGAGGTATAATATAAGAAATAGCATACAGCACATCGGACCTAATAGCATTACAGTCATCTCACAGCCAGCCCCTTTTGGCTCGGATAGGATTACTAGCTGATCTTCCTCTCTTAGTAAAACTGGAAAATTCACAAATACAATTTTTAGAAAAGAAAAATAATGTTCCCGATGATTGTTAAAACATTACTCAGATAGAGGCATCACAGATTAATCAGCATCACTCATTCCATGTCATGTTTCGTATTACCATTTTTCCTATAGCACGGAGACTATAAAGTAAATCTAGCAGTCTCGTTTATTTTTAATGTCGAAATGCTGTACTGTTACCATATATAGTGAAAATATTATCTATGACGTTTTTATAAGGACATAGTGTTCTTCGTTGACTATAGCCAATTTTCTATACAATATGTACAATGTGCTTTCGCCAATAGTAAGAGCGAGAGAGAGATGAAAAAAAAGCAACATTGATTGCACTAACACGGGATCAATCTTTGACCCGATTATTGATCTCATGTTTATCATCTGGATTGGGATGAACAGAGAAAGTCAGGCTCCTAGTTAATGCAAGCTTATTGCTTAGGAAAATATTATATGTACGGGTATTAACTATTAACCTGTTGTATTCTTGTAATTGACTGGTTCCAAGTCTAGCCCTGCTTTGAAATTTTAGGTACCATCTGTTGTTGACTTTACAACTCATTACACTAGTGACTTTGAATAAAGGATTTGTCTTGTTTTAAATTTGGAACTGTTCAATATTAATAATTATCTAAAGGGTTCAGTATATAAAACCAATCAACCTTAATTTATCCTGCTGATGGCAACTGAATGATTTACTTAAATGTGACCAGTGCAGACCCAAGTTCAGCCAGCACATCAAGGTTGTTTGATCATTGTCTGTACTTTTTGCTATTCCAAGGCTTGTTTGATACCTATCACTAGAAGAAAATAGTGTTAAATGTGAAATTATCTGTCATAAAAGTAGCAAAATGTAAGCAAAGTAGTATTTGGACTTCCATACAAAATGCTAAATCACTATAACTGTACTAATTGCCAAAAAGCAAGACACCCGTCACACAAATTGACAAAAGGTGATTCAAGTAATAGGCCAGTGCATAACTCACTACAACTATAGCAAGATACCAAAAACAAAATGCTTTTGAGAAATAAAAATTAAAGGAATTCTGGGACATGATGTACCTTTAAGAAAATGCTTTTTAGTCCCCTACCGGTTTAACCGGAGGGGACTTTAGGTTTACCCTCCGTCCGTCTGTCCGTCTGTCTGTCTGTCCGTCTGTCTGTCCGTCTGTCTGTCTGTCTGTCAGTCCGTCAGTCCGTCCGTCCACAAAACTGGATCCCGCGATAACGCAAAAAGTACTGAAAATATTTTTATGAAACTTGATATATGGATAGATGGCAGTATGGAGATTATGCACGTCTTTTTTTTTTCTTCCTATGTTGAAAATTCTGGTTGCTATGGCAACAAATAGTCTGAAAATATGGCAATTTAGCACATAAACTGGATCCAGTGATAACTCAAAAAGTACTGAAAATATTTTTATGAAACTTGAAATATGGTAGATGGCAGTCTGGAGATTATGCACATCTTTTTCTTTTCTTCCTATGTTGAAAATTCTGGTTGCTATGGCAACAAAATAGCCTGAATTTCAAGATTTCTGATTTAAATTTTTCAGCTTTTTCACTATATGTTCTTTATTTCTTAAGGTGTTTACTTCAAACTTTAAATATAAGTTTCTGGTCATCAACCACATCATATGTGACAAGGCTTATAACTCTAGCACAAAAAATATCAGTATTACCTCCCTTGAACTTAGATTTTTTAGGGGAAAAAATGTTGTCTTTTTTAAATAACTTCTTTATTTCCTAATGTATCTACTTCAAACTTCATATATATGTTTTCTTATTATCACTCGACATTTTTGAGAAGGTTAAATACTCTAGCAAGACTATTTCCAGAATTATGTCCCCCTTGAACTTAGATTTTTTTCGAGAAACTGGTATTTTCACTCCAACTTCTTCATTCCTTATAGGATTTACTTTAAATAATATGACAAGGTTGTATAAACATAATTTCCTTACTAAGCATGGAAACTTAACACATTACTGTGATATAGACAAACTTATTTTATTATGTTTTGTGGTTGATATTTTCAAATACAGACTTCATCCTCAAATTCATTATAAATGGCAATATACAGGAGTGTATGACAATTAAAGAACTTTTTGAGGGACCGGTAGGGGACTACTGTATTGCCCGCAATACTATCAAATGCTTGTTTGTTAAGTTTTTTACTCTTAGCATATGATATTACATTTGTTAAAGAGCTGATGGAACATTAGGGGTTTAGCTCGAAAAATAGATGTTTGTCATGAACACTGTTAATTGTTTGACTAATGAAATAGCAGACAAAAATTACATTCAAGTATATATGGGAGGCTCAGTCGTGCTTGTTCATTACATCCCAGTGGCTTTTACAGATTTTTAGGATAATATTGTTTGGTAATTTAGTTTCTGTAAGATTTAGGAATAGATATAAAAACATAATGGAATTTTCACAACAGGCTTTTGATGGGATGTATGAAAATACAAGATTTGTGTTGAAGATAAACCATGCACTCCTCAATTCTTTATAATGTATCATTTGCACAGTTTTTTATACAAAACCAGAAAATCTAATATTTCTATAAATTCATTCAATGTCATCCTTAAAAATGAAAATAAAAAATGGTCTATTTTGGAATAAACCGTAAAATTCCTAATAAACGCCCCTTCCCTAATAAAGGCCCCCCCCACAGGCCTTTTGATAAGGAAAACAATCTACTCATCAGTGTTGACAACTCATGATTAAAGCCATAATTTTATTCAAATCATTCAGAATCCATAGTATTTTATAGTAAACACAAATATGTATAAAATGAACTTTAAAACCTTAACACTTTTAATGTTATTACCAATGCTAAATGCTAGTACTAAAAGTATTTGCAGTGATTTTTGGATTTAGGTAAAACTGTGTTGTAAAAATAGCCCGCATTTTGGAAAATGTTTAGCCCCTGGGGGCATTTAATAGGAATTTTACGGTAATTTTATTAATCTGACAAACTTTTAAAAGTAATGCGACTAGTCTTACAGATCTGACTTTTTCCATCAACATCATTGTTTTCTTTTCATGTGTTGCATCATGTTAGTTGTCGTTACCTGCAACTTCAGACATGACAAGCCATTCTGATTTGCTTACCGAAAATGCAACATTACGCTCTTGCTGATTGGATGACTGAGTTAAATAAACCAATCATATTTCACGTAATAAAGGGGCACTATAGTCAGAGACGGACTAAAACTGTATTAATTTTGGTTGTGAATCAAATATAAATTTTCAAAAATCAAATAGGTACTCCTAAAACTGGTTTTCAAAGATTTGGAATAAATTGTTGCAACTCTTATGACGTACGTTTACCTTGTTGATGTGATTTAAAACCTTCACTAAATGTTACTTGAAGTACATTTGTAGAAGTAAACTTATGATTTCTCTAAGCTTGAATTATGACAATTTGAGGTAGATTCAAGTTGTTATTTTGTTATGCATCATGCATGTATTGTTAAAAGAAAATATCAAGACTGCAACTGTAGTAATTTGAGACCGAAAGCTGAATGATTTAGTCTAGTGCATTGACAGTTAATGAATTCCCTAGTAGGAAATTTCAAATAGCTGTATTGTATGCATAAAGGCGGATATAATTTTGATATAAAAGAGGATTTTTAAACCTTCCTTGCACTGGCAACAACATTATAATAACATCTATATAGAGGCAGATCTGTCTTTGTATCTATACATAGTCTTGCCAGAACAGTCTATTACTGTTAGCTTTAAATGAATGTGATACCATGATTTTGAAATCCCTAGAATTAAATAATGGACTGTTCAAAATAGAAGGGGAAACTTTGGTTTATTAAATTTTCATCTCCATTTTTTGGCTGTGACAGACAATTTGTAAATAATTTGTAATTAATATATCCATCAATGGATTAACCAAACACCATTTGCATTAAATTGGCCTACTTAAGTATTTAGAATTTTACAATTGATAGTACGTTTACATTAATATTAATATTAATTGTTGGCTAATTTTTGAAACAGTATCACATTTATTAATGGTTTGGCAAGAATAAATTTATAATTAACAAGAAAAAAACATGTCAAATTATAGATAATTTAGACAAAAAAAAATTATATTATCATATACCTTAAATAGTAAAATAACTATAGATATGAATCTGTCGTTTAATTTTCAGGGAGAAAATAATATAAAAAGGACAAAAAATGAGATCATAACTAGAAAATGATGTCAAGAGTTTTTTCTGAAAGCAAAGATTTATGAGAGAAAATAATTGAAACCTGTTTCAGATTGACATTGTCTTACATTATTTTCACGAGGAATGTGAAACAAAATTTAGACTTAACCATATAATTCTTAACCATATAATTTGCTGCAACCTAGTATTTACTTGGCACGAGGAGATGCACGATAGATGCAAATCTTTCTTGACATATTGAAATTTATCCCCTTTGAGAGCTGATTTGAAAAATGACAGACATTTGGAATAATATACTTAGACTAAGAAAGATTGTTTATGCCAAATAACCATATAAACAAGAAAATAATATATATCTAATTTTGTTGCCACTGAGTATATTTTGAGACAAGAATGTTGTTAAGCAAAAAATGTAAGAAACTTTGTTACTTGCTTTCCTTGATAAATAGTGAAATGTTTGCCTCCTGTTGACTTGGAGGTTGCAGATTACAAAACCTGTATTAAGAAGATAGTTTTCCCCAAAAATATATGGCATAATTTTTCCCAATTTAAGCTAGGAGCCTTAAATTTCCCAAATTGGTTTGGAAACTGGCGGTCCTGAGTTTAAGTCTGACTGAATTAGAGCTGTCATACCAATGCATGATGTGTTTCTAGCCAGTTTTGTATTGCAAGTACTCACTGTTGCTTAGATAGTAATGTCATTGCCCAGTTAACAATAAAAAAAAATATATTGTATATGGAGTGATAGTTTTAACGATTTGCCTTTTGTGTAAAAGTTCTATATATACGTTTATTCATGTTCATGATATATAAATATGCCTTTGTAACATTATAAGATTGATAAATGTATTCATTTTTAAAAGCTGAAAGTCAAAAATCAAAGTTTTTACCTTCATTTAGGGTGATTGAAATATTTAAAATTGTTTTACTTATAATTGCTATTTGCTGATTGAAAGATTTAAAATGTTTTACTTATAATGGCTATTTTACAAACATAATTTTCCTTGGTTCAAATCAATTAATGTATAAAGAGTTTAGATTTTCCAATCAAGAATAATGGATTAAAGGAAGAATTGCAATGGAGCCATAAAATTGTTATAGCATTTATTTTCAAGGTTTTAAGATGGGAAGTTTCATGTTGAAAGATTTAGTTACGGTTCCCAAGACACTGTTATATTGGAGAACATGATGAAAGTAATCTCTGCAAAAGTCATTAGAAATATATATATATAAGTTTATAAATAGATAAGCAATAAGGAAATATTTTATGGCCTTTAAACTTCATCAGTTTAAAGCTGCTCACAGGAAGGAAGCTATCCAGCTAGCTTACGGAACGTTGATGGTTCTACTCAGATGCCCATTCGTGCCTGAAATAATGCATGGAAGGGCACCTGAGGTCTTCCTCCACCAGTAAAGCTCAGCCCGGACCATCGCCATTATGTCCTATTGTACTGTGTCCGTGTGACGTAAAACCCAATCAAACAAGCAAACAAAAGCTGCTGGATCACAGTATATATATGTCTCATTCTTTGCAATGAGATTATGCAAGATTATGAAGCTGAAACTCACAGGTTTTGAAAAAATTGTGAAATAAGCTTTGAGTTCCAAAAATAATTATTGAAATAAGCTTTGAGTTCTATGAAAAACTAAGTGAAATAGCTTTGAGTTGTAAGAAAAAATAAGTAAAAAAAGTGTTAAATTCTAAGAAAAAACTAAATGAAATAAGTTTTGAGTGAGCATAAGTTAAGTCTTAAGATATGTCATATTATAAAATGATGAATAATCTAGTTAATTATACATTAATTCATCCACACATCTGTTACCATTGATAACACTATATACAATACAAATGCCCTTAGTGATTCTGTGTGAACTGTTATAAAAAATACATGATAAACAATTATAGTAATTTATCAATTTCTGTAGGAATGAATAAAAATATCTTATTAAGAGACAGAGTACTGTCTAGATCTTGACTTACATTTATATTTTAAAGTAGCCTTTAAATGTGTTACTTTTAGATAATTGTCAAATCAATTTAAGAATTAAGATGAAAATTGAAATTTGCCATTGATATAATACGTAAACAATAAGGAACCCCGTCGATACCTCTGATCTACCAGTTGGCGCTCTCTATATGTAAATTAGTAAAGCGGACAATTCTATATTTTAGAAATGAAGGTCACTGGCGCCATATAAATAGCTCTCAGACACTGTTTTAAAGAAGGCTTAACAGTGATATGATGCACTTTTCCAAGAAAAAATTATTGTAATACTTAGTTTGAATCAACACTGAATTGTTTTCCCAAATAAAAATAAAAGCTAAAGGCCGTTTTAAGAAATAAGATATGGGTGGTTATCAAAGAACATAGATTTCAATTGACTGTAGTCATCTGTGTCTGCAGGTCCACATTTGATGCTAAAGTCAACATCAGCTTTGTCAGCTGTTGCTGAGTCAAGGTTAAGGTCGCTGAAACTTCAAATCACTGGGGAAACAATTTCAGGGGGGCTTTCATTGCATTACTGTTTAATGTGACAGACCCATCCAGATTATTTTTGGAAGGTCGGTTGTTCCACTCATTGTGCCTGTTTGTGCCTTAAATAACGCACAGAAGTCTTATTTCTTCAGTAAAACTTGCAAGTTGCCACAATGTCTTTTTTACAGTGACTTATGTGTGACTTAAAATGAAAAAAATTACACTCGTGAAAATGTAGCACAAGAAAATGTTAATAATGAATAATATAAAGCTGTATACAGGTTCAAATCTAGTAGATCTTTAATAAAAGTTACGCCCTTTCTCGGTTTTGGTCTATAGTGCCTTTAATTTTTGTATTCTTTTATAAGAAACTGTAAAGAATGGTTTATATGACATAAATAGCTTCTCTCTTTTATCTAGGGCTGGGAACGAATAAGGAATTCGATGTTCGAATATTCGTTTTCCATATTCGAATATATTCGAATATTCGTTTTTACAACATTTGTTCCAATATTTCTCTTTGACGTATACGTATCCGAAATTGATTGCGTCGAATACTATACTACTTTAAAATGCTTGGAATAATCGGCGATTCAAAATACCTTTATTGCTATGTCGAAGTTTTTTTAATTTATATATTGTAAATTGAGATATATATGTTTACTTTTGAAATTAATTCATAATTTGATTGCCTTTTGTTCAGTAAACCCGACTGCTGTCTTATTAACGGGAGGTAACTCACGTGACTTGACTGACAGTAATATGAATCATCGTAGCCATTTATCCCCAAAGACACATAATGATATTGAAACTTAACTTGTATTAAATATTTTTTATTTATAATTTTAGATAAAGTTTAAAATATTCTTTAGATAAGTTTAGCTATAACGAGGTAAATATCACACGGAGTCTAATGTCTACGGAATAAATATATTCTGACAGAATTTAGACACTTCATATGCTTTCATAACGCGCCGAATAATGGTGCCAATTTATTCTTATTCACAAAATTTAAGACAATTATTGATTAATCGGAAAGATTTTAACACAGAAAACAATAAATAAGATAATTAAAATCGGAAAAATTTACATTATAAACTGTTCAACAGGTAAATTGCAAACTGTGAAACGGGTGCCCTTTTGATCAACTATACCCCAAAGTTTTCACAGTTAATTGGCGATAATTGTTGACACGCGTCATACAAACATTTGAACACCTGGTGAAAGAAAGGGCAAAGGTTTAATTTACGATCTGAATTGAAATTTGAAAGTAATGACAAAAAATGAAACATTTCTCCTTTTTTTTCAAATATTCGTATTCGTTTTTCAATGTTCGAATATTCGGTAGTGTTTCGAATATTTGAATATTCGAATATAATTCCCGGCCCTACTTTTATCCTATGAGAAATCTTACGCAATCCTTGTTTCAGAGAGAAATACATAAAACACGATTGTCTATAAATATAATCACACCATAAATTGCCTTAGAGAGGGAATCTAGGAAACTGGAACCCTGATATCTCCAGTCCTTATCATTCCTGAGCATCTAATTGTAGTTTTCTATTGATATATAAAGACTAATAATATGCAACAGCAATCTATTTATGTGATTTCCTCGGGGACACTGATGTCTGGAGGTGTTACTGTTTAATGTTGTGATTGAAGCAATCCAGATATGATGACATCATGTATATATTGATGCCAATCATGTGCCATTGTTCATTTTTTTTTCAGACATCCGTTTGTTTATGTCCCAAAGTATATTGTACTTGCCTGTCACTCTTTTAAGTTTTGGTGTCCATGCAATGGATTTATTAAAGAAAAATATGAAATAATCAATTTTATCTAAAATTTGCCAGTGTTCATTTTTTCAGACATTTTACATTTTTATGCCCCCATTTAAATAGTTTAGTAGTAGAGTTACACTTTGATGGGGTGGTCCATCTGTACTTGTATACTGTTATCAGTGCCCAATCAAAAACTAAGAAATTAACTAGGAAATAAGCTGTGGTTTATGTTACTTGGTCAAAACATTGCCATTGCATGTAGGTGTACTCTGTAGATTTTGTGGTTATTAGGTCAAAGGTCAAGGTCACAGTGATACTTTGTGAAAAAAATTTGTTTGATCTGAATAAAATTATCTTGAAAAGCAACAAACCTATGTTTGTTAAACTTAATAGGGACATAATTCGTAGACAGTAAAACAGTAAACCCCAAATGATGGTTCAGGTCAAAGGTTAAGGTCACAGTGACAGTTTGTGCAAAATCCTTATCTAGAAAGAATTAGCCTGACTTTGTTAAGTTTCAAAATAAGGGAATTGCCCAATTAGCCAGTGAATTTGAGGTCAAGGTCATAATGAAACTTAAAGTCTTCTCTAATAAATAAATGAGAGTTTCACTAATCATAAGTTTGTAAAAATTTTTAGTCATAATACTGTTACTTATATTAAGATAACACTTAACTTTTATGAAATAATTGCATAGGAGCTTTTCTTAGAAGAGATACGGTAAATTATTTTATATCACCTATTAAATTACCATTAACAAGATTATACAGTGGCCGAAAGCTGATTTAATACTGATGAAATAATTCATCATCTGATAAAAGACTTTTGGGGTATTTATTTGAGCGGGAGCAATTATTAGAAGAGATACGGTATTTTATATATATCAAGAGCTTCATTACCATTAACAAGGTTATGCCAGTGGCTGAAAGTGTTGTCATTGATTAATGGTGTTAATGAATATATAAAAAATATAATGCAAGATTATTCAAATCAAAGATTAGAGATACGATAACAATGGCCTTTTGGGTATTTTACAGGCTATATTTGCTACATATTTGTCATTAAATACAAGAAACTTTTGAATCTGAAAATTGTTTTTTTGTTAAGGTTTTTTTGCGCAATGTTTTAATCTAAATAATCATGTGTTTGTCAGCTTAATGTTAAGCTTTAGCCAGCTGGCGGCATTGAACTGAATCTACCCATGTGATCAGTGAAGACCAAGGTCCGCACCATCTGATTATGATCTGCACTGTTAGCACTTCAGTCATCATGTATTTTGAAATTTTCCCTAAAACAATGAATGGTTTTGTCCAGATTTAAAGATGGACAAACCCATTTAAGATATTAAGGGTAGCAAAGGCTTTAAAACAGTGATATGAAGACCATATCAAGCAAGTTAAGTACCATAATTTCCATTAACAAACAAAGCTGAAATGAAGGGTTAAATGCACATTAGGAGACTGTTTTTCACAAGTTTAATGTTACTTTATCTCTGTGTCGTTATATTTTTCTGGTCCTTGGGGATGATTGATTCCAATACTTTTAAGTACTGCTTTTAAATGTAACTACAGCTTTGTGTGAAATATTGTACTTTCCAGGATCTTTCATGAACAAAATTACTCAAATGTAGCCTACAATTTTCAAATTTTATATTTGTTTTCTCATTGCTCAGGATTGATTTCCCCTTTTTTCGGGCTGCCTGCAGAACTTGGGCTGATTTGATTGGTTTGAGACCCCGGCCGTTTCCCCCTGATCCTCACTCTGCACTTTGTCATTGTCCATAATTGAAATGTTTGTCAACCTTCAGGATGTAAAGCTTTTAAGGTCAAGTTTAAGTAGATATGAAAAACAGTGGACATCAAAGTGTCTTGAGACACTGTATGGATGGAGATGTAAGCCTTGCTCTGTAGTGGTGACAGTAGAGACTTTAAACAGCAAAATTGGTCACAGCACTTGTTAAACTTGATGAATTGATTGTAAATATATATACACTCGTTCCAAGGCAAGCTTTACTACTTATCATGATTGTTTGTGTATATATACATTGTATATATATATATATGTATCTGTATATATACAGAGTATAATTGGAAACCAATATGTTACATTACTGTTAATAATGTATCCATGATTCCATGTAGGGTAATGCCCTTTGTTTTCACTAAGAACTATTTCTTTGTTAACCTTAGTTTGATTATGCTTCCATGGCTAAAGTCATGTTTCTTTGTTAAATCGGGTTCAACATTTTTCTCTTTTATCCACCCACCCTAAATGTTTTGGCGTAAATTCATGTAACTTTTTCCACCAGCTATATGCCATTTGTCATACTGTTATTTCGCACTACCAAATATACTAGCAGGATGTTGCAATTTTCAGCTACACTTTTCCACCATCTTTCATTGTTAGGTTGTTTAATTACCACCCAGTCTCTTGATATATTATCATTTTCGTTTTTCTCCAAATTTATGTATTAAATTAGTTTCTGAAACTGATTACATAAAGTATGGGGTCAAAGTCTTGAATTTTTAATAGCAGCAAGGAATGATTGGCAAGCTTACTTACAGAATCAGAATGTAATGTTTCTTCTAAGAAGATATGACATCAGAATTATGAAACAGTTTGAAATTGTATGCTGCAGTGAGAAGCGATTAAATTGATAAGCCTTTTCTTGTTGGTGGCTTAATTGTTGTATTTGGTATTAAACTTTTAAAGGTCTGTT
This sequence comes from Ruditapes philippinarum, assembly GCF_026571515.1. Classification (NCBI taxonomy): domain Eukaryota; kingdom Metazoa; phylum Mollusca; class Bivalvia; order Venerida; family Veneridae; genus Ruditapes; species Ruditapes philippinarum. The sequence goes on along the minus strand of NW_026862197.1, from coordinate 15,563 downwards.
TAATATTCTGCTAGGCAAGTACATTACACATTGAGAGTTTCGTAATAGTAAATTGTACTCTTGTCTCAGTGTCTGCTTTGATAGGGATGTCTCATCCAGAATTCAATCTAGTCTTGTATGATGCAATTCTTTTGTCTACAATCAGATAGATAAATCAACTTTGTTTTACTATGATATCATATATCAAGTATTATGCAGCTATGATATTATCATTCTGTCAGCCATATATCATATCATGTAATTGTTCCCATCCTTAGTAGCATATGGTATCATATCATAACACATTAAGCCATGATTGAATATTCTGTTATAATCTGCTAGGATCACCTAGGATATGAAATAAGATATGAGGCCTCAATCCTGACCTCTAGGATATGATGTTTTTGCCACCTAGGATATGAAATAAGATTTGACATCTCAGTCCTGACCACTAGGATATGATGTTTCTGTCACCTAGGATATGAAATAAGATATAACGCTTCAGTCCTGACCACAAGGATATGATGTTTCTGCCACCTAGGATATGAAATAAGATATGATGCCTCAGTCCTGACCACAAGGATATGAGTTTTCTGCCACCTATGATATGTTATAAGAAATGACGCCTCAGTTCTGACCACAAGGGATGATGTTTCTGCCACATATGACATTAAATAAGAAATGATAGCTCAGTCATAACCATTACTATTATAATGATGTTTCTTTGGTTACCTTGGATATAACATTTCAAATACTTCTCCTATGATATGATATTTAAATGATTCACCATTGACAATGATACGATAGTAATAGTGGTCAACAAGAATGTAATAGTTAGAATTATAATCAGTTAAGATATAAATTTTAGTATGTCATTGCAACTTAAGATATATAAATTATAAAAAATAATAATTGGTTAAGTTCAATGAGACAGCAAGAATATGATTGTGTTAATCAGTCCCCGGTATTCATCATATAAAATGTACAGCAATATCTTTACAATCTAATTGTTTATCTTAACCTGCAGGTGTTGATTGTTTTGGGTATAAACAGTTACATAAAAGGAGATGTTTACTCCTGTTGACACATAGATAAAAGTTTTGATGCTACCTAAAATTCCAGTGGAGGGATTTAGTTGCCCATTTCATACTTTCTGTCTGTCTATCCACCCTTCTGTCTTCCTATCCTTTCTTTCTGTTTCACTTGCCTTTCTTATTCTTTAAAACACTCCCAGGGGAGCATTACATATTCAGACAATGGGGAGTTAATAGAAAAACTTAATTATTGTAGAATTCTTCCTGTTTTATGTTATTTTTTGCTTTATATGGAAAAATCAACTTTACCAAAAAAGTATTTAGACTCTGGCGATTATTGCACGGTGATGTTGTAAAGGCCCATATTAATTTAATTTCCGACCTGCTTATTCTCATTAGCCAATCAGAGTGCCACTTTTATGGAAGCCTGGAAGCAGTCATTTTGTTTTAACCATTCAGAAATATGGAAACAACAAAAAAACCAAACAAAATTTTAAAATTAACCTTAGGGGTTTAAGTTCAGCTAAAGAGACCCGTAGAAAATTTTTACAACTTTTTGAATTAAATTGACGGAGTTTTCAAATTGGGGGGGGGGGGGTTTATTTTGATCTTTTTTCCTGGAGCCCTTTTTATTTATTTATTCAGATTTTTTTCCCCGAGTATATAAATTATTTAAAATAACCATAATGTTTTGTTTTGGCAAGCTAGCACTTTTTACGAGAATTTTTGTTGTCTTTTTTAATGAGATTTGGAAGAGATAGAAATACCTAAGGGGCTTGTTCATGAGGACTGAGGTTGTTCGGTTCAGGCATTTGTAATTATGGTGTTGTTAGTAGATAGTGTTTGCGTTTTACCAAGAATCAAAGTTCCATTTTGCCTATAATAATGGTTCCCTTTGGTTGAATTTGTATACTGGTTGTTTTTTTTTGCTGTAAAGATTTTGATGTCGAATAATTGTGTCCTGTACTTGACAAATGTGTGTTTTTCTAAGCTAATCACACTTAGTACAAACAAACTTTCACCATTTTAGCTTCCCAGTGCACTACATGTCACAAAAAATTCTAAGTCAATATGTTGCGCTTATTTTTGAAGCTGTAACTGTAAAAGTTTGTTTGTTCCCCAGAATAGATAGGAAAACCCAAGATATTCTTAGTTCCAGAGTTAGTCTATTGTTGCAAAAACATTTCAATAAGATGTTTATATATTTCACTGAAAAGTATAGCCTGAATTTAAATAGATTAAGAATAAAAACACAATTTCTTAAGAAAATTCAAGACACAAAGTTAATTCGACATAAAAAATGGAGTCTGATTGCATAATGTTGTCATTCCATCCTATGATTACATTGTTGTGATTGAGTTGAAATAATATTTTCAGATTCTTCCAATCAGAGTCAATAATAGCTAGCTATACTGGTTTTAGAGCGAACACATTTCTTCACTATGACCTAGATAATATCTAGACATGACTTATTAATTATAAAACATGTTTAACAGCAAAGAAAATACAGTCCATTTCGGACATATCAGCTCAGAGTTATTATGCAAAAATACTCACAATTCATCAACATGTTGTAATGAAGTGTGAAGTGTATTTTTACATGATCATAAATTTTCTTTTCTTTTTCTCATTTCAGAAACTAAGGAAGAATTAGAAGAATGGATGAATGACATTAAAAGAACAGCAAATAAAGTTAGAGCTAAATTAAAGGGTTAGTATGAACTGAAACACAATAATTCCCCCTCCTCATGACATTTTAATGAAGAAAAAAAGAATCTAATTAAAGAATGCACGAGGTTTTAAGAATGCTGAGTGGTAAAAGTTACTTAATCAGTCTAAACAGTTTAAAGTCTTACCTCCCTTGCTGAGCATCGGAATATCATGTTGATGGTTCTACTCGGGTGTCCGTTTGTGCCTGAAATTATGATGAACAGAGGGGCATCAGGAATGATGTGGTGGCTGAACTGTGCTCTAGTAATTTCAATGTGGCTTTCTGCCATTTTCACATATTCCGGAGTGAAAACTACCAACACCATACCACCTGCACCTGAGGTCTTCCTCCACCAGAAAAAGCTGGAAAGTCGACATATGACCTATACTGTGTTGGTGCAATGTATAACCGCACCAAAAAAAAAAGACTGTTGTGTAAGAATCTTTGCTATGGAGAAATGTCCTGCAAGCAAGGTTGATGGTTTTACTCTGATGTTTGTTCCTCAATCTTTGCACAGAAAGCACCGAGTTTTCCTTGGGACTGTAAATTTGGAAAATTTTCATAAATTTAACACTGTCAGATCAAAAAGTATGATAAAGTATAAAGCCATTCCTTAATACAAAGTTATCTCAATCCTACAAGGTTATGAGTTCGTCTTGTAGGTGACAATGTATTTGAAATGAAGAAATCTTTAGATACAAGACTTAATGTAAGTGAAAGTTGTACAAGAAGGGTTTTGTTTCTTCAAGCATTGTTTCTATGAATATCTACAGATTACTTTAGAAAGATTAAGTAGGACTGGTAGGATTTTGTTAGTTTTTCTTTTCATAGCTATTGTGCTGTTGCAGAAAAGGGAGCTAACTAAATACAAAGATTTTAGCTACCTAAAAAAAAAATTTGATGGTTTTATTCAGATTTCCAGTTGTGGGTAAAATTTTGTCTCTGGCGTAAATTTGATCACATGACATCTTTCAAGATTTACTGTTTGAATTTAAAGACCCTGTGTACCTTGTATTAATCCTTTATTGAGACTATTTATATTGAACCAAGTTTCCGGAAAACTATCTGGTGCCAGTCAAACTGACAAGCTTCCGTTTTATTACAGTTTTTATTGGTTGTTTTTTCAGATAACCTGCTTTTGGACTGAATTTAGGCGCACATTCATTTGATTAGCTAAAAGCTGTTGCATAACCTAAATAATGTTGAAAGTGTAATTAAACAAATCAAACAAATTGACAAACAGAGAATAGGAATATTGTAAACCTTGAGTCATTTGTATGATAGATTGTTTGTAGTTTTATTTCTATAGCTGGCCCAACATTCTGTATTGATCCCTCTGTATTCGTACAGATCATTTTATGGTCATGAAACGCAATGGCGACTAGACACAATATCACATCTTTTTTCCCTCTTTTATCACGTTTTGGAAATATATACAGTATTTACTCTTATTAACGCACCTTATCTAAAGCATGCGTGAGCTAGCTTCTGTTAAAAATTCTGAGATATATAATTATTTATGAGAAATGCGTCACTGCAGTTTAGTGCCTTGCAGAGACACAGGAGGTTGTAAAAATGCTTACATAAGTTTATGATGAATGCATTTTTGTCTGATAATCATAGCTTGATAAACATGTAACCTTTCACATGAAGTATATACATGTATTGAGATATAACTCCTGATGTTTTCCCTGTCACTGCGAACAGTCTGTGTCATTATATAAGCTGAAATACAGCGGTTTGTTTAAGAAAAGCCAGAAAATTACTGTTATGATAACTATGATAAATTCCGTAGCCTAACTATGATGATTCCGTAGCTGAAAATTCTACTGGGTACTTTGTATCTCATGCATTTCTTTATTGGTTTCATATTTGAAATACATTTTTAGAGCCAAATCGTGCCTGAGTAATAAACAGAGGGTTGACCCATTGCTGGTCTGTCTGAGAGGTGTCATGTGCATGTAGGTGATGGGCTGGGTGGGTGGGAGAGTGAGTAAGAGGTTCCTTTATTTAAAAGCATCATTATGTTGCTCAAAACCCAGCTGGAAAGTTAAATTTTTATCTGTTTGAACTTATCTGTATCTGTCTTGATACAGATACAGATTTTTTTTGCTGGATTTATTTCCTTATTTGAAACTGTGGCACATTAATTGTTACTGGGTTAGTTTTGGATTGTTTCTTAATAAGAGTCCCAAGCACATTGATTGTCCATGGGCACTTTCCAGTACTGTCCATTAACAGGCCTGCAACATTTTCAATTTTATCGTTTTAGGTGCTCTTAAGGGATTCTATATTTTCTATATTGCGTTTATGTTAGAAACCTAGGTCAAACAAATATTGGTCAGTTATTATAAGTTACTTAACAGTTAAATTCGGGACTTTGACAGAGACATAGTATTTTGTTGGTGAACAGTAAGATTACGTTAACTATAATGAAAATAATCATTTCAAGTATTGTGTTTAATGTAAAAAATTATCATCTTCAACTTTTTTCAATCAGAAATGTTGGAGGAAAATTGCGTGATGTGCCGTTTTCAGCAAGTTTCTCATGGAGAGGTTTTTAGCTCGACTTTTCTATGAAAAGGGGAGCTATCCTACTCGCCCCGGTGTCGGCGTCGGCGTCACACCTTGGTTAAGTTTTTCGTACCACCCCACTTTATTTCAGAAGTATTACAAGTATGGCTTTGAAACTTACCATACTTGTTCACCATCATAAACCTCCATCTACAGACAAGAGTACATAACTCTGTCAAGGTTTTTGACAGAATTATGGCCCTTTTTTGACTTAGAAAGTGTATTGAGCTTGGTTAAGTTTTTGTACCACCTCACTTTATTTCAAAAACCATTGGAGGTATTGCTTTGAAACTGACCATACTTGTTTACCATCACGACCTTCATCAACAGACAAGAGGACATAACTCTGTCAAGGTTTTTGACAGAATTATGCCCCTTTTTGACTTAGAAAATACATTGAATATGGGTAAAATCCACTTATTGCCTTAACCCTTTGAGATATTGCTTTGAAACTTTTAATGCTATTTCACATCATTACCCCCATCTGTACGCAAGAGAAGGTAACTCTGTCAAGGATTTGTTTTAAAAATTAAGGCCTTTTATCGACTTAGAATCTTGGTTAAGTTTTTAGTACCAGTCCACTTTTTGACTGAACTGTTTGAGATATTAATTTGAAAGTTGGAATACTTGTTTACAATCATGATTCCCAAACATGTCCAGGAGAAGGTAATTCTGTCAAAGATTTTATTTGAATTATGGCCCTTAACTGTCAATGTTTTGTATTATAGGCAAGCACTAAAAAACTTAAAAAATCTAAAAAAATTCATTCCTATCCACTTGTTCACTTTACCATAAATTATGTCATATAAACATTGCTGTAATATTCAAGGGTATCAAACAACTAGTTCACTTTAAAAATACAGAGATTCTTGTATTGCCTTTTACTGCAAAAACTTTTTTTATTGGCAAGCAATAAAAAAGTCGAGCGCGCTGTCTTACGGACAGCTCTTGTTTTCTCTCTCTTCACAGGAAAATGCTTATAAATCTGAATTGAAAAAAAAAAGCAATTTTGTTCTGCGATTAAATGCTTGGAGAATAATTCAAAACTTACAAGGTTCTTGATGGATAGGGTTGAATAAGGTCGCAATTTTAGAATGAAAATGATTGGCATCCCCCAAAAAATTCATTTCTTTGATGTTTTTTTTCCTCTCCCAATTGATGTCTTACATCATTTTACTATTGGCAAAGTCATTTTAAACATTTTTTTTCCCCCAATTCATTTAAATGCCATAATGTGATGAATGACAAAATTCCATTTTGTATATCAGTCTTTTATGCAGTTGACTTCATAAAATGGCAAATTGTCATTTTGTACATTTTTTTTTTCAATTCAATCTTATGCTATGGTTTATCAATGGCATTTAAATGATTTTGTACATTTTTCTCCAATTTATTTGTATGTCTACATTTTTGGGGGGGATTTCATAAAGGGGAAAAAAACATCATTTTTTTACACTTTTCCCCAAATTTTCATTCAAATTTTATTATCAAGTATTTTAAGTAAATTAAATTCTTTTAAAGGGGAAAAACGAAAAGCAAACTCCTTTTTAAATTTTTTTTATACAACCCATGTGAAAAAAATTTATTCATTTTTTAGCTTAGACAAGAACAATGTTTTGTTTTCTTTTTGGTTTTTATTAGGAATACAGCATAAAGGTTTGAAAAAAAGGGAACTTTCCCTTGATTTTTTAATTTTTTGAATGAGACAAATTTACCCCAAACTTTGAAATAAAAATTGAGCCCTTGGGGACTTTTTTTTCCCCTTTGTTAAAAGAAACTTTATTGAAAGGCCTTAGTTTCAATATAACCCCTTTCCAAGATATTTTAAGGGCCCATTTCAAAGATTTTGAGAAAAATTTTTTTTAACAAAAAAATTACGGTTAGTTAATCCCTTAAGTTTTTCAAGTAAATTACAGGGTTTTAAATAGCAAGTTTGGGTTTTGAAAAGCTTAGATCATGATGTTTTTAAAACCCATCCCCACCATTTTAATCTAATAGACTTTTCCAATTTAAAAAACCATTCACCCTTTTACCCCAAAATTTTAAAAAATATGTTGTACTATATAAGAAATTTAAACAACTGGGGAAACCCAAATTATTTGGGGCATGGGCGGCTGGCTGATCTTGGGTCTGCACGGGAAACAAATGCATGGAAATTTTTCATTTGCACCCAGCTCGCCCGTAGAGTTATCAACTGTTTTTAAATTTTAAACCATACAAATTTTTTTTAAGGGATTCTAAATTGTAGTGCTTAAACCCAGAAAACCTTCCCCGCATTCCCTTTGGTCATGTTTTTTTCCCCACCACTTTTTGGGTTTTTGAGAAATTTCTGGGTTAAAAAGGGACTTCCCCTCTCCCATCTTTTCTGAAAACACACTGCAAATTATTTTCCAATAAACAAAAATTTTTGGAAAATTTGAAATTTAAATTTTAAATTTAAAAGATTGTAATTTTAAGGGACAGGGGGTGGAAAATTTCAAAAATTTTTAATTTTAATGATTCTCTTGTTTTTTCGGGGTTGGACCCATTTTTTGGAAAATTTTTGTCACCAGAAAAAGTTTTAATTACATGTATTTCCCTTAAAAAAATACAATTTGGGGGAAATAAATGTTTGACGGGTTTTTTATTTTTGTATTGTTGTGCAGCTTTGCATGTATGATGTTTTTAAAGAAAAATGAAGTAGGGGAGCAGCAGAATATTGGGCATGTTTATTTCTTCTACTTGATCGGTTCCTGTGTTTTTCTTTAATATCCTTCACTGAATGCTCAGCTTGGGAAAAGTTTATGTATCCTACTGAATTAAATGCAGATTAGATCAAGACGTTTTTTTGTTTGTTTTTTTCGGCGTATTGCAATGAAAATTTCTGAAGTGAGTTTCATTTAGAAAACTCTGAAACAGTGGTTAAATATTCATGAGAGAATTCATGAAAACAATATGCAATTCAGCCAAAGGAAAGAACAACTTGTAGAAATTGTTCAAGAGCTGTAAATCTGTTATTTTCTTTACATAGACAGTATCTCTTATAAAAAGCAGCCATGAAGTAAACTCATAATTTTAAGATATTTCATAAAGTTTAAAGGTTAAGACATCATTTTGGGATTGCCAGCCTTATAATATTTATATGATTAAAATATCTGTAATAAATGTCAGATTATGGTTGTACCCTAAGGAAAAATTAGGAAAATTTTCTTGAAAAAATTTTAAAAGGGTTTTGGGTATTCTTTCGCATGATCCCTGCCTCAAAAAAAAAATTTGGGAAAATACCTGTTTTAAAAAGGGTTAAATTTCCCTTTAATAAGAGTAATTAAAAAACATGACAGATTTTTAATAGGATAAAAATTTTTTTTTCCCAAAAAATACCAAAATACCCTTACCCTAATTGAAGGGAAAGATTTAAAAAGCTTTTTTCCCCTTTATAAAAGCCAGACAAGCTTTTTTTCAGGGGTTTTGGGAGTTTCCCTTTTCAATCACTTAGAAAGCCACATTAATTAGAAATACCAGCATAGTTCACCCAAATCATTTTTCCTGGGCAGCTGCAACATTTTAAACCGTCCCTTTTTTTCTTCATTTTTGAAAAAGAACTGAAAATTTAACACCAAACCCCCTACATCCCTAATAGGGTTTAAAGAAAAGTTTCATGATCAATTATAACAAAAGTGAACTGCACTGTCTGGGAATCGAACCCGGATCGCCCGATTCACAGTCCAACGCTATATTGAGCTAACTGGATAGTTTTTCCTGCTTCTTCATAAAGTCTTACTGTTGGCTGACAAACTTCAAAATTCCATCTATATATCCATAAAATTGATAATAGCAGTTCCAAAAATGGAATTTCTTTATTATGGATTAGAGGGTTTTACAGTTCTGAGAATTCTGTATTCTATAATAGGAAGATTTTTTTTCATTGGAAGAAGAATGATTCAGGAAATTTCATCTCGCTTTGAGTTAATAAATAATTGGTGCAACATTTTTTACTGCTTGTGTGTTAGCCACTTTTAGATATTCAATTGATTAATGTTGATGATCTCAAAGAAATTGTCTGTTCATTAACTGTCTTGTCCGCCTCCACTTGTCATAGTAGTGGTGGTAAAATCATTATAGCTAGGGATAAGATAATAGTATATAGAACAAAAATGAAAAATGTATCTTTCCATCCTTCCATGATAATATATCTTGTCTATGAAAATACCAGGGCTTGTGACTGCTAAAGTTTAAAAAATTATGAAAATATTTTTCTTGTTCCACTGAAAAGATGGTGTTTGTTAAATTTAGTTTTGAGCTGTTATGGAAATGACCTTTTGGTTTTTCATACATTGAAGGGATTAATTTTAATTGAAAATGTCTTTCCCATACTGTTGGATTAGATTTCAGGTCTGACGCTCATCCACTTCCTGTTTAACAACTTTAAAGTTAAATTTTCGACATTCAAATGGTCAATGGTAGGAAATTTTCGTAACAGTTTTCTCAGCAACTACTAATCACAGCCTCTTTGATGTTTGGCAACAGCTTTTTGGCTTCAGTAAACCGGGGGATTTGATTCGGGGTCGGCACCACCACCCTCTTTCCCGGGGGGACTTGGGTTTTAAAATTTTCCAAAATATCAATGGTCAAACATTTTTTTTAACATCAAAACCCTAAAATGAATTTTGGAAAAACCAAATGCCCGGGGCCCTTTTCTGAAACCGCTCAAACCCTCACCAATCTTTTTGGGTTTGAGGGGGAAAACACCAAAAAACCCACTCTGTTTTAAAAACTGCCCCCCTTAGCTTAGGGTGTTTGTTTTTTATGAAATTTTTCGTTTTTTGAAAATTTTTAACAAAAAGATTTTTAGAAAAAAAAATATCTTTTTTTCTTTTTTCATGTTTTTCGTAAAGATTGTTTCTTTTTGTTTAAAGGGTTTGGGTTAGGTTTCGTTTTGAAAAAAAAGAAGAAACTTTAAGGTACCGTGCATTAAAATTAAGAAACCAGGAGCACGGGTAAGAAACATTGTTAGGAGGGCATTCAGTAAGTACAAAATTAAGATCTCTTTAGAAGGAAAAGGGAATCAATTCATTCAATTTCCTTATTATCACTAATAAGTCTGCCAATAATTGTGTCTGCTAGACGACCATTTTACCTGTTGCAGACGTTTTTTTCCTTCATTGGTTTCCCTCATCTTGAACTTAATGGATTTCTTTCTTGAGACAATAGTTGAGTAAGTGCCAAAAGTTTGGACCATGTCTCATTTTTCTTTCATATTTATAATTATGCATCATAGCAGCCAAGTTTTATTTCTTTATTCAGCCAGGTTTTTTTCCCTCCATATCTCAATGCTCTGTTTCTAAAGAGACTTATAAAGCATTGATGAAAAAAATCAATGGTGTTATTGTAAGAAGTACTTCACCGTGAGAATAGCATAAATGCTAGTTCAATTAGGGTATTGTTTGCGGATTGATGAGAGAAATTTCCTGATACAGAGAGATGGGATATCTGTCACATAATGGAGGGGAATTATGATCAATATGATCACTGTCACTTATCACCTAACTTGATCTCACTTCACAAAGCTTTAATCCTAATTTAACTTTTTTTTTTTAGCTCTTGTGATAAATAAAAGTTACTGAGCTCCATTTGGTAAATAAAAGCTTAAGAGCTCAAATGGTTAAAAACGAAACCTTAAATGAGCTCTATATAATGGTAAATAAAAACATTTAATTAGCTCTAGTAGTATAATTATGAAAGCAGGCTTACATCATCGGAGCTCATCCAAGTAATCCAAGTACCAAAGTAAGATTTGTCTACTTTATTAGAGATGTAATATATAATTTTGTCAAGATTAACTCGGTAACATTTTAGGTCACTCCCAATCACTAGCACACTTCAGGGACTTTGGATTCTTTTATGTTAGGAAACTATTCATATACCTAATACAGTTTTGTCACAGTGTCTCAGACCAAACCAAGCCAATTTCTTTTCCGGAAAAAATTGATTCAACATTCTTGAATTGATGGCAATAAAACTGTCCCTAATTCTAAGCACTCTAGATCCCAAGTATGGAATTAAACAAGAAAAGATTAATTATATTCTGTTTTCTTCTTTAGATTTTTTATGAATTCAATCATGTAGAAACTATAGTTTAGCACAAAAAAATCTTAATTATTGTCAGACTAGCTGCAGCGCTCCATTATAGATTTTTCTAACTTGTATCAAGTTTATCCAGAAAACATTTAGTTTTTCCAGTCTGAGACTTTTTGTTATCTGTACAAAATCTCATTATGTCAAATGTATAGTATTGTATGATACTCCATGTTAAAAAAGGCAGACATGATTTTCTTTGAGACAATAAACAAACAGTAGAATGTAATTTTTGTCTTGGAGTCAAAGTTCTGTCACCTTAGTGCAGTAATAGGTTATGCCCTTCTATATTTAATATCAGTTAACTAGTTATTACACTAAGGTGACGATTAACATTTGCCATTGAAACAACCATTGGCAAGGTTTGACCACAGTTGATAGCAATATTTCAAGTCATATAGTTTACAATGTACTTCAAAGTTAGCTGGCTGATAGTATAGAGCCTGGTCAGACTGCACAGATGTTTATAGGCTGGCCTGGCTCTATTCTGGTAGCAAAGATTGTAATCACAAGGTGAAAAGCAGGGAAGGATTCAAACATAAATATTTTAACTCAGTAAATAATTGTCATTAAAGGCGGTAGCTTATTTGAACATCTCAAGTTTGTTTCCTGGAACTTATTATACCCCCGCACAACAAAGTTGTAAGGGGGGTAAACTGGAATCAGCTTGGCCGTCCGTCGGTTTTTTCTTGTCCGCCCAATAACTTAAGATTCCTTTGAACCTTAGTCTTCATATTTGGTATGGAGGTTAGTCATGATTAGTAGATGACCCCTATTGATTTTGAGGTCACCAGGTCAAAGGTCAAGGTCACAGGGGCCTTGACTTCAAAAAGCTTGTCCGCCCAGTAACTTAAGATTCCTTTGACCTACAGTCTTCATATTTGGCATGGAGGTAAGTCATGATTAGTAGATGACCCCTATTGATTTTGAGGTCACCATGTCAAAGGTCAAGGTCACAGGGGCCTTGACTTCAAAAAGCTTGTCCGCCCAATAACTTAAGATTCCTTTGACCCACAGTCTTCATATTTGGCATTTGAGGTTAGTCATGATTAGTAGATGACCCTATTGATTTTGAGGTCACCAGGTCAAAGGTCAAGGTCACAGGGGCCTTGACTTCAAAAAGCTTGTCCGCCCAATAACTTAAGATTCCTTTGACCCACAGTCTTCATATTTGGAATGGAGGTTAGTCATGATTAGTAGATGACCCCTATTGATTTTGAGGTCACCAGGTCAAAGGTCAAGGTCACAGGGACTTTGACGTCTGCCCAATAACTTTAGATTCCTTTGACCCACAGTCTTCATATTTGGCATGGATGTTGATCATGACTATAAAGTGACCCCTATTGATTTTGAGGTCACTGGGTCAAAGGTCAAGGTCACAGGGACCTTGACAAAAAAAAGCTTTTCTTCTCAATTACTAAAGAATGTCCTGTCCACAATGTATTGATTTTGACATTTTCACATTTGAAGCATGTAGAATACATAACTTAGCAATGCACTGGCTTTAAGTAACCTCAGATTTGGCAGGGAGGTTGTCCTTGAGCTCTAAATGGCCACTGTTGATTCTGACAAAGTGGTATGCGGGGGTATTCACGTCATGATAGTGGCAGTTCTAGTTAGTACTGATATCAAATGAAGAAACATGGTGATGACCGAGTTTAGGGCTCGGACCCAGAATTCCCTTGGTTAAGAAGCAAACATTCTTCACTGCAAGATCATATCTCAAAGAGAGGTGCAGGAAGACTGGCGATACTTGTGCTGATTTAAAACTGAAGTGCTGAGGAAAAAAATATGACAGTGCTACGCCTAGAATTTTATACTCAAACACTAGTGCCTGGTGTCTGGTGACTATTTTAGTACCTCGGGTGTGAACTGACTGAACACCTCGCTATGTATGAAATTATTCCAGTTGACAATATTGTGGTGTAGTTGTACTATACAATGTATTAGATATTGTTTGCTAGACAATTAAAGAGTGTCAACTAAAGAGTTTTAAGTGCTTTTCCTGTTAAATGTTTATGAATAATTGATTGCAAATGCGGTACACATTATTTGTAGACTAGATGTACAAAACGGTCTGCAGAATGCATATATCCATTGAATACTCTCTTAAGTAGAAAATATGAGCTGCGTCACGACAAAACCAACATAGTGCGTTTGTGACCAGCATGTATCCAGACCAGCCTGTGCATCCGCGCATTCTGATCAGGATCCATGCTGTTCGCTATCAGTTTCTCTACTTGTAATAGAGTTGGTAAGCGAACAGCTTGGATCCTGATCAGACAGGCTGGTCTGGATCCATGCTGGTCGCAAACGCACTATGTTGGTTTTGTCATGGCATGTCTCATATATAAAAAAAGATAAGAATGGCAGTTTGCTGAAGTATTTTACACAAACATTAGAGGAAGCTGTTGTTTTAGACAAGTGCGAGGGAGGGGGGGGTCAAATTTTAAGCTATATTTTAAAAGGGAAATTTTGGGTTTCCCTTGACAAAAAAACAAATTTACAAAATTGAAATTAAATTTTTAAAGGGAAAAAAAAGGTTTTTTGTGCTTTGGGACAAATTAAAATTAGTTTTAAAAAGGCAAAAAATTTGGTTTGGTTTCTTATAATTTAGCCAGAAAAAGGCAGCTGTATATTGAAAACATGATATGGCAGCAAGTTTGTTTAGGATGAATTACTTAAATTAGAACACAAGACATTTAGGTAGTTGCTTATGGTATTCAAAGAAATGTCATATTTTTGTTTAAATGACATTTCTTTGTTCAAATGCTGATATTTTTTTTTTTTTAGACAACAAAGTTGACCATTTTGTAGGCTCTATGGGCTAGGCTGTTCATTGTTAATTTAAGACAACAATGTTAGCTCTTTGCTTTTAGGTGAGAAAGGCTCCTGTTTGTTTTAAAAGATGACCATTTTATAGGCCCTAAGGGATGCTGTTTGATTTTAGACAACAAAGTTGACCATTTTATTTTTTTCAGTTCAACTGTAGGGTTGGTATTGGAAGCCATTTTACTTTGGTCTTGGCATTTATAGTCAAACCTGTGAACAAAGGTCATACAAGGGAGAGACCAAACATGGCCTTTATATACAAGTGGGCTTTATCTGGAGGTCATTTTGTTCTTTTTAATCAATTAATGATTGTTGAAAAGTGGCTTTAATTTACATGGTGATTGTTATTCAGAGGTGTTCTTTCACACATGTTTGACTGTAAATGGATAGTTCAAGGAAGTCAGCAAGGGCTTTCAGAAATTTCTACACCATTTTGAGCTTTGTATAGAATAGCTCATGAAGATTGATGCCAGCAATATTGCTAACAATTGGTGCTTTATGCAAACAAAGATATATGATTTTCGGAAACATTGACATACAGTCAGTCATCACATGTTGATTTATCACTGCTCTCAATATTGTCATAACACTCAAACTGCTGGAACCAAAAAGTGATTAGCATTTGCCAACAGTATGGAGCCCGGCCTGCATGCCTATACCTCCATGCAGTCTGACCATGCTCTACACTTTTAGCAAACTTGAAATTTTTCATCTTGATATCCCTAAATTGATATGACAGTTTCAAAAATGGAAGCTTGACAAGTTCATTTCAAAACTTTAGCAGGTTAAGGGTTAAAGTTCATGCATGTTTATCCCTATCCAGTCTTTTCCTGTTATAACTGCAAAATTATGTAATGACCGACATTTATAAATTTTCTTGTTATTTTGTATATTTCAGTTATTGAACAAAATATAGAGCAAGAAGAACATTCAAGTAAATCTACTGCCGATCTCCGAATACGTAAAACACAGGTATGTAAAAATAATAGTGAGTGTAAACCTCCAGAGTGCTGGTAGCAAGTGGCCACAGGCATAGCCAGAGTGCTGTCCCGCCAGACTTTTATTGGAACCCTTATCAAAGACTAATTGAAAAATTGACTGATGTCGAAGTTTATTTAAGATATATCTTAAATAAACTTCGACATCAGTCAATTTTTCAATCTAAATATTTTAGGGAAAATTTCAAAGAATGCACCGATCTCATTTGTTGCAGAAAGACTAAAATTGAATTAAAGGTAGTTGCAAAAATTTGCAGTCTTTCATATTTAACAGTGCAAGGATTATAAAAATTTCAAACAATAAATCAAGATTATTTAAAT